>NC_136494.1:40483831-40781331 GCF_053919585.1 Euprymna scolopes
TGCTATATAATTTTGTTTCAAGGAGTTTTCTTGTTCTCCTGAGGTATTCCTTTCTAATTTTTCCTTTCATTTCTGTTGTTCTGATGGTGTCCGCTTCCAGAATTCCCAAGTATTTATAGTCGTCTTGTTCTCCTACTGCCCTCATTTCTGTTTGGTTGGGTAGTTCCATGCCTTCTATCGTTTCCATTTTTCCCTTTTTTATAACTAGTAGTGCGCACTTTTCTATGCCAAATTCCATTTGGATATCTTGGCTGAAAATCCTGGTAGTGTTAATTAGTGTCTCTAGCTCCTTTTCGGTCCTTGCAAAAAGTATCAGATCGTCCATGTACATCAGGTGGTTCATTTTTTCCTCTGCAGTGGAGAACTTGTATCCGGCTTGGCACTTTCTCAGAATAATATTCAAGAGCATCATGGCTATTATGAACAGCAATGGTGATAATGAGTCTCGTTGGAAGATGCCTTTTTGTATGTTTATTTCTGTTATGTGTTGTCCGTCATCTGTCAATTCTAGTCACCATATTTTCATTGCATTTTCTATTACGTTGGTGATCCCGCTTGGTATTTTATACATTTTTAGGCATTCTATTATCCATGCTTGGGGGATCCTGTCGTACGCTTGTTTGTAGTCGATCCATGCCATGGCTAAATTCTTTCTCCTTTTTACCTCCTTTAGGATCTTTTGATCTATATATAGCAGATCATGTGTTCCTCTTTTTCCTTTTTAGCATCTTTTCTGTTCCTCAAGAATGAGTCCACGATTAGTCAGGGAGTGGTAGATTTGTTCCCTCAGTTGTGCTGTCAGTATCTTCCACATAGTTAGTAAGCACTTGATCGGCCTATAGTTGCTGGGGATGGTTCCTTTCTCCGTATCCTTCTGTAGTAGAGTAGTTCTACTTTTTGTCATCCAGTCTGGCATGCTTGCTTCCTGTATATATCTTCTCAGGTTTTGGGCTAGCCTATCGGGTAAGGTTGTGAACTTTTTGAACCAGTATGCATGTATCCCGTCGTGCCCGGGTGCCCTCCAGTTTGCCATTTTTCCTTGGGGTTTCTTCAGGGTTTCCTTGCTGATTTCATTTACTGTTCCTTCTTCTATTTGTTGTAACTCTTCTTTCATGCCTTTCAGCCATTCGGCATTTCTATTGTGATCTCGTCGCTCTTCCCATATTTTACACTAGTAGAGTTTTGTTTCTGTCGGATTTGGTTTCTGCTTTTGTTTTTCCTCCATTCACATTTTGGTAGAATTGGCTTTCTTTAGTTTCAAATGTTCTGTTTTGTTTGCATTGTTCAGATTTATATCTATATCGTCTCAATCTGGCTTCTTTTGCTTTTATTTTTTGGTCCAGTCCTTCATGTTTCTTGTTTAGCCTCTCGCTGCCAGTTACATTTCCAATATTCCGTTTTCTCTACACTGCTTTCTTCCTGTTGGTCATTTTGGTTTCTTTTTTTGTGTTTGTGTATTTGAGTTTCTAGTCTTATTTCCCATCCAGGTTTTGTGGATCCGCTTGTCCCCGGTTGTTTTTCTGATTTGAAATTCATACTTACCATTTTGGCGCCTGCATAAATAAGGTTGTTTAAGCTTGTGAGTGTATCTGTTGTGATGTGTGGGAGGAGGTTGTAACCTTCTCTGTTTCTGTTTTTAATTTCTTCTGCTCTTGGTTCCTTAACGATGGGAGCTTTGTTTTTTCCTCGTTCATGAACTGTATTATTTTATTTATTTCATTTGCTTCATTCTCTGTTAGTTCTGTTTCAATGTTCTCGGTTTCCACATTTGTAGATTTCGGTCTTCGTAGGTCCTCGACTTTTGGTGTTTTTACTTGTGAGGCTTCAACTTGTGGGGTTTCTCTACATTGTTGTTGTTGTTGTTGTTGTTGTTGATGCTGCTGCTGCTGTTGTTGTTGTTGTTGTTGTTGTTGTTGTTGTTGTTGTTGTTGTTGCTGCTGCTGTTGTTGTTGTTGTTGTTGTTGTTGTTGTTGTTGTTTTCTTACATATCTACCCTAACAGTTTCACTCTCCATGATTTTTTTCTGTATTAGTTGTTTATACACAGCATCATTTTATTCCAACTTACTTGTCATTCAATTCTTTATTTTATTATGATTTCTCCTAGACTTTTTCACATTTTTTCATTTATAGTGCTCCTATAAGTAGTAATTAGTAATTTTCTTCATGTTCCATATTCGGATTAAAAGTCTTTCAATGCCAGGCCGATATAGCAGCAATAAATCTATGAACCGTAAAGAAACGTGTGTTGTTTTTTATAAATGGCATGACATTATGCAGCAGCTTTGATGCATCAAATTCAAGCAGCAGGTGTTGCGACAAGTCACAAGTGAGCAAAGATGATACCTTACCTTTCAAAGAGACAAGGCTACTATATAGCATTTTGCTATTCACAACTCTATGTAGCAACAGTACTTGTCGATGAGTTAAATAGAGTCAATCGTTTGTGAAGTATTTATTTACAAAATATATGACTGCAAAATAAACAAGTCTATAAATATTTGAAACTATTAAGAACGCAAAGCTTACAAAGAAAACGGTTATCATTTAGTATTAAATAGCACAAGAAATGTCTATATGCCGAACAAAACAACTAAACCAAACTAATCTCTAGAAATTAAAAAATACAAATTTTACACAAATAATAAGATTACAAAATTGGTTGACGGAAAGCGAAATGAAGGAGGGACGATTTTGCTTTTGTTTTTGTTTTTTGTTTTTGTTTTTTGTTGTTTGTTTGGGGGGGGGGTTTGTTTGTTTATTTGGGTTTTTTTCCTGTTATATCTTTTTCTTTCGTCTTTTTTTTTCGCCTCTTTTTAGTGGGAATGGTACTATACAGCGTGTGTGTTTTTTGGGAGGGTGTGTGGGCTAAAACGACTGCGTGGCATCACCACTACAAAGGTCTAAGGCAAGTTTTCACAATTAAATAAGGACACTTTAAATTTTTTTCTTTTTTTGTGGAGGGGGGGGTAGCAATATTCATTACTTACCGCCTATCCCATTCACAGTCAGACACACATGCAATATATATATGTATATATGCGCGTGTATGTGCTTGTATTGCGTATGATGTGGCATAGATTTCTTAATTTAACATCCACCCTCTACCAAGACATTATTTGGCACAATTAACCAGAGGTAAAACTAAAAGAGGTTACTTTTCCCGCCAATCGTTTTCCTTTATTTTTCTCGTTACTTCATATCGACTTGACTTTCTTTTCGCTTTTCTTTTATCTTTTTCAATTCAGGGTAGTTTTTCTCTATCAAAAAAACAAAACCTCTATATAATTTCAAATAAATTTAGGTCTCTGCCCTTGTTGAATCGTCGGATATACCAGGGAGAAGCAACCAACCTTTACATTGTTTGTGTCTCGATTTAAAAGAGATGAAATAGATTTCGGAAAAGTTGCGAAAAATTAGACCGGGTTATACAGTTTTCAACTGATGAATCGTTATGCAATATTATCACAAGTATCAATGCTAATGAAGACGTCAATGTGAAAGACCTCTTAAAAATCAGAAGAGACATTGTACAAGAAATGTCGGACAATCGGTGTTCTCTTACTCTCACAAACGGAGTTTGAATGCAAACTTGCATCGAACAAGAATGTGAAAGTGTCTGCAGATCGTAGCATTCACTCGGCACTCTTGTTTAAGAGGTTTCTCTTAGTCTCTCAGGCGAGAAATCTTCGACTAGATGATGACATGCCATGTCTATACAAAATGCATTTAAGTGAAAGGCCTCGTGCATAGGCCGAAGCAATCAGGAACTATGTTAAAACAAAATCAGACCGTGCTGTGGAGAAAACTGTTTCAGTCAGAGAGCACAACGTACTAGACGGAGGATCTCTTCTTCACCGTCTAAAATGGAATTAGAGGAGTATCTACAGTTCGATTGCAGACGATTATGCCACATTCATTGCCGAAAACTATGAAAGAGTGTGGTGTTTGATGATTCTACGATTGAACCAAGTAGAAAGTACTGTGCGCACTTGAGGCGAGGACAAAAGTTAAATGTGAACAATATTTTTAGAGGAAAAGGACAACTTCTTGTTGAATGGAGCAAACAAGAAGGCACTTATCCAGCTGATCATGGAACGAATGAAGCAGGAAAAATGTGATGTCGTTCAAGCAGAAGAAGATGCTGGTGTTGAGATTACAAAGGAAGCCATCAGTATGTCTGCTTTCAGACCGACAAATCTTACTGGAGAAGACACACATCTTAAGATATTTTCAAATTTCCGCTCTGACAAAGTTAAACACTACGTCTATCAAGATTTTCTAACAGGTGCTTGGTGAATCAATTTGTAATGATCTATTGTTTCTGCATAGTTTTACAGAATGTAATTTGGTGTCCAGGGATTGGAAGGAAGTCTGGGTTCCAGCGAATCACCAAAAGAGAAATGGCACTGAAAAACTACTCAAAAGCATTCTCTCGACCAAAGCAAATGGAGGATGTTGTAAAAACCAATGGTTTTAAAGCAATGATAACACTGTTCAATGGAGGTCAGAAAGAGTGGCGTCGATTAGATGCAATACGGTCTGCAAGAAAGTCGATTAGATGCAATACGGTCTGCAAGAAAGTCGATTAGATGCAATACGGTCTGCAAGAAAGTCGATTAGATGCAATACGGTCTGCAAGAAAGTCGATTAGATGCAATACGGTCTGCAAGAAAGTCGATTAGATCCAATACAGTCTGCAAGAAAGTTGCAAAGACAAAGTTGTTCGTCATGTCAGAACGACTCTCTCTAACTGCCTCTGCCTGATTTCATTCTTTGCAGACTTACTACCAGGTTATGGAGTGGATGGGTGTAATGATGAAATGGTATGATTTTAGTGGGGATGAAAGGTAAAAGGGGTCAAACTTGTTTCAGTGATGATAGACAAAGTCTTGTTCCCACATGAACTGATTCAGATGATTCACTGCAACTGTTTGCTGCAATAACCTAAATTATACGTGCAGAAAGCATCGACTAGAATGTACCAGTACATGTGGATATTACTAAGATGGCAACTGTGACAATATGAAAAATTCTCCAGTCATAGATGATAATGAGGATGAGGAGGAGGAAGTGTGAACAACTATGAAAAAAACATTATGACATGTGAATCGGAGTGGGGTAGGGGTAACCATAGATACGGTATAAGGGTCAATTCAACATCACTGGCAACGATTTCATGTGAAAGATTGACCCTGAAAACATGGGGAAAAATGCAAGATTTATCATGAAAACTCACCGAATTAGAGATTTAAAACGTAATGGAAAATGAGTTGTCAGTCGAAAATGTTCAACTTCGAAATCTGAAACTTTCCCATCCTTAAATCTTGTCAATTCTTAGTATAATCTAGAGTAGTTTCAACCTGACATAAAACCATAAAAAATGAAATGTTGCAATTTTTATGTCATTAGTGAATTGACGCGTTTATATAATAGATTTAATTAACGTTTTTATGAGTGGCATGTTATGGTTCAGTCTACATGTCACGAGTGTTACATATTTTCATTTATATGTGTTACCTTACTTTTCGGTTTGAAGACTTATACTGTAAAAAAAATTTATATATATAAATATCAGTGTGTGTGTGTGTGTGTGTGTGTGTGTGTGTGTGTGTGTGTGTGTGTGTGTGTGTGTGTGTGTGTGTGTGTGTCTGTGTGTCTGTGTGTGTGTGTGTGCGTTTCCTATAGAAAAAAGATAAAGAAATCCAGGAAGACAATGGAAGTCGTTTCAAGTCAATCAAATTTATTTGGTTAAAATAAAACAAGTATACTACAATTGCCATATGGGGAAGGGTGGCAAAAATTTACGCGGAAGAGGATGCAGTAGTCAAGCATTTGTTAAAATTCACCTTGAATGGTTGCATTGTTGTCATATATTTTACCTCTTTTGGAAATATACTCCAAGGTTTATGGATACTGATTGAGAAAGCGACCTTCTTTCGGCTCAATTGAAATCGTAGATGAGATAGTTTCTTGTGATGTTTGCGTAGACTTCTTTCTTGTGTAGGAGTCAACAATAAGTCCCGATATATATCATAATTATTATTGAGGTGATTGTAGGCCAAAATTAGATCACCTTGTCATTGTCGGCGCTCAAGGGACAAAAGGTTGTTTCTTGAGCCGACTTTTATGGAGCAGATTTGATAGACCCTGCAATATTTGAATTGTCAGACTTTGAACTCTCTTTAGATACTCATTATCACGTATTAGATATAGAGCAAATGCCTGGACACTGTACTCTAACAAGTGGGTAGCATTTTTCAGAAATGAGAAATAGACTGTTTCTTGCTTTGTTTGAAACTTGAATGCAATGTTTAGATGACTTGAAGGGAAAGTCAACCAGAAGATCAGAATCCCTAATCTCTAATGGAGCCGATATCCGATTTTAATAATTGTAAAGTTATATATGTATAAGACACGACAGAGTTTTACTGATTTCAGATTTTTTCGACTATGTTAAAGGGTGAAAAAATAATATATATATAGCGAAAAGTGTCATAGTGTTCCTTATTCAATCCTGAGCGACGTACGTTATCCCTGCTATTATTCTATAAACGCTAGTTGAAAATCTCTCGATTGACTAACAATTGAACATATCATTGTTAGTGTCAATGGCCTTGTGTCATTTTGTTTTAATATAATATTTCGTGTCCTTGTGTCATTTTGTTTTAATATAATATTTCGGGCAGCTGTTTCATCATATTGATTATAATATCAAACAGACTTTGTGCATGGTTTGCTTTTATGGCGAATGGGGGGTTATAAATATTCTGCATTATCATATTTCAGCCATTCGTTGACCGGTTATTGTTATTGCTTAGCTGATCTTATATGGTGACATGCGAGGGCTCAGGGCCGGTGATTTTGTGAAAAACTGGCAGAGATACAAACAACTATTAAATTTATCTCTAAAGAAAGATGCTAATACACAAATCATAGTGCCTGAATAAAATAACAAATACATTAAAGAATAAAGTAACATAGCGAATGCTCGTGCATTAAAAATAGCAAGGAACAAAATTTGAATCAAAATTTTTATACGATCGATGGGAGACGATATCGCAATCAACGTGTACCCAGTTTTCTTATCTCGATGAAAAATATATTTTAAGTACTATATATACATTTTGTTATTTAGGAAGTGATAGTTTCCACTGAAGAGACATGTATTTTAAAGCTGTCCTATTTTTAAATTTCCAAAACAGCTACATGGTAGACAGCTGATGATCCCCACTTTCGGTTTAGAAATTCTAGAATTCGAACTGCATTCTTTTTTTTTACTTTTCACCAAACAACTGTCCTGTTCAATTAGACGTGCTTGAATATTAACTTGCTGCCACTATATATATATATATATATATATATATATATATATATATATATATATATATATATATATATATATATATAATCTGCATTTTTGGATTTTACCGTCATTAGATACTTTACGCTTCACCAGGCTATCCATTCACGGGAAATCACTTCTTTCTTCACCCTAGTCCCTCTGCTTCACTTTTTGTTATCAAGTAAGATCTATGACTTACTTGTAGTTTCATTAAATACTTTTGCAAGAAAAATCCGATCCCGCATTTTTCTAAATCCTTCCCTCTGATGAGAAGGAAAGTATGTCTTCGAAACTCTGCGGATTAAGGACTATCCACTTATTTAGTGTTTCCTTTTTAAAATGAAATATGTTTTTAACTCTTTTTCAAAGTATTTTTAACTTGTTTTATTAACTACTTGTTATTATATATATATATATATATATATATATATATACATTTGTTTGCTTTTTTTCAGATTTTTTTTAAGAAGTCTTAACATTTAAACAGGGTTATTTATGCATTTTTTTTCGTTCGCGTATTCTTTATTTTCCCTTTTATTAGTGTTTTGATTCCACACACACACACACACACACACACACACACACACACACGCCTTGCCACACCTGGACAACGCCGGGTACCCCAGCTAGTATAATATATAAAAGGCAAAATGTGTATGTGTATGTGTGTGTTTGTATGTCTCGCAAAAACTTTCGACAGAGGTGACGCATTCTGACGAAACCAGCATCGTTTTAAAGCTCGACTCTTCGGACGACAAATATCGAGAAATTGCGCAAAACATTAATTCCTTTACTCTCAACTAAGCAGTTTTCTAAAGGGAGGGGTCGGATTTTCCGACACCATTTCTGCAAGTCATTCTTTTTTTTTTTTCTTTTTTTTTTCTTTTTTTGATTGACTATGTCGCGTCATGGAGCATCGGTAAGACGTCAGATTTTCTTTCACTTTCTTTTCCGCCTTCGCGTCACAGGTTCCAGCCTGGCTGCCTACTACCACTTTTTTTAATACCTCTCTTCATCCTGGCTCCTTACTGTTGATTTGATTCCCTCGCCTTCGCTACTACCATTTTTAACACCTCTCTCCACATGTTGTTTTGATTCTCCTCCTACTACGACTTTTTTCTTTTTTCAACCTTTTACTTTTACTTTGATTTCCCTCAGAATTTCCTTTTTTATTTATTTATTAATTCTATCTTATTTTGTAAAAATGGGGAAATTCCAATGTATTTTTCTAAATATTTACAGACAACGTTTTAATACGTTGAAAGGGGGAAAACTCAGTTATTTGTTTTAATAGTGAAGACGTAGTTTTCTGTGCCTTTAGAAATTACTTAATCAGAGCCGAAATGTTTCAGACTTGTTGACCAATATTAAAGTCTTCAATGTTAACAATACGTTTGGATTCTTTACGAACAAATCCGTCGTTATTCACACCTTTCATTTTTATAGCCGAACATTGTAAGTACCTTAATAGCTTAGTGGGCACTTATCTTTCTATCACATCGGGGATGCAACCGCTGCAGCGCTGCATATTATGCTCATAAAGAATGTTAGTTTTAGGATTAAAGGATAATGTTTCCTTAACGTCAAGTTTGCGAGTTGACCGCGGAGCAATTTTGCTTCTTTTTTTTTTTCAAGTTTTAAAATTAAAGATGACTTTAGAGATCAACATTTCTGTGTCCGGTATTAGATTTATAAACGAATCCAAGTAAAAAAAAAAAATACCGGGAAATAAAAGCAGCAGACAGGATTTAAAAACTTACAACTAAAATCATTTATAAGTCACGAAGCATAGCCCGTGCTAAGAATTGGACGTGTATTTTATTTATATACTAGCAGGGCTACCCGCCGTTGCTCGGGACCGTATAAACACTGAGAAAATTTGTTGATTTGGAATATAAGTGTTATTGTTATTCTTTGGAGAGAAGAATTTTTAATGTCTATGTATCATTTGCTATTTTGAGAAAAAGAATATTTTACCTACCATAAGATGGCTATTACATATGTATGAAATAATTGTACCTTTCCTAGGACAGGTAATTTACAGAATGTATATGAAATGATTTTACAACACAAATTTAAAATATGTTTACCTATTTTCGGACGGGTAATTCATATACATATATGAAACAATTTAACATACTCTCGACAGGTATTGTACAACATATATGAAATAATTTCTTTTCCAACCAAGGCTACCATGGTTTTAAGAAAATTGAAATGATTTCTAGAAGTTGGGTCATTAGGATTTCCAAATTAATACATAAATACATTGTGTTGGTTATTGAGTTCGCAACCCTTGCTTCACCATAAATTTTAACATTACTGCGTTTCTTTCCTCCCTCACTAACGGCATTATTATTGCAAGACAAATTATGTCATTTTTGGAAGATATCTCAGCATGATTTTAAAATTAATGCATAAATACATTGGCACAGTTAAGTGATTAGACAACGCTTGCTTCATTATCCAATTCTACATTACTCTGTTTCATTTTCCCCCATTACCAACAACAATTTTTTGGGGAAAAAAGACGTCATTTTCGGAAGATTACTCAGCAGGCTTTACAAGCAAATAAACAAATATGTTGAAAAGCTTAGGGGTTAGGTAACCCTTGCTTCACTACAAAAGTCCACATTACTGTGTTCTTTCTCTCCCTACTACTGACACCATCATTTTAAGTGAAATGATATCATTTCTTGACCATAACTCAGCAGGTTTTCCAAATAATTACATAAATGCATTGACGCGAATGATGATTAGGCAACTTTTACTTTGCCACAATTTTCAGTATTAATGTAGTTCTCCCCGCATCCTACCACAACCAACAAACAACACATTAGTAAGAGAAACGATGTCATTTCCGGAATATGATTCCATAGTTATTCCATATTTTTGGAATATGATATTGTGGGAGATTGCATAGTTACCCTAAAATGGACATTACTTCCTCCAGCCCCACCCCAAAAGTTTGTTAATTGCTAGAGAACTCCAGAACACACAAAATAACAACAAATTCATGTGTATTTCTACTCACTACTACAACTGTGACGTCATTCCCCGAAGTAAACATTTAAAATCCAGAAAAACGTTGTTAACCACCTACAGAAACTGATAAATTGTCTGAGCCGATTATTTCATTACAAACAGACCAATCAATTAACTCACATTTCATTATTTTTAATAATTCTTAGATATGTTACTGATTTCGAAAATCATTTTTCATAATTTTAACCCACATTATCGCCCCCCCCCATCATGAAAACAATAACTTTGATATATTGTCTGGGTTTATTACAAACACATCCATCAATTAACACCCATTTCATCATTTTTCATAATTCCTGGATATGTTACTAATTTCGCAACCATTTTTCATATTTTTAAACACATTTTCGCCCCATCCCTAACGAAAATAAACACTTTCATATATTGTCTGGGCTGATTATTTCATTACAAACACACCAATCAATTAACTCACATTTCATCATTTTTCATAATTTTAACCCACATTATCGCCCTCCGCCTTACGAAAAGAATAACTTTGATATATTTTCTGGGTTGATTATTTCATTACAAACATACGAATCAATTAACTCGTATTTTATCATTTTTCATAATTCATGCATATGTTACTAATTTCGACAATAATTTTAACCCGCATTATCGTCCCACCCTAATAAAAATAATAACTTTGATATATTGTCTGGGTTGATTATTTCATTACAAACACACCAATGGAGTTATTCACATTTCCTCATTTTTCATAATTCTTGGATATGTTACTAATTTCGACAATTATTTTTGATATTTGTAACCCACATTATCACCTCGATCTTACTAACATAAAAACTTTGTATATTGTATGGGCCGATTATTTCATTACAAACAGACCAATCAATTAACTCACATTTCATCATTTTTCATAATTCTTGGATATTTCACTAATTTCGACAATTATTTTTCATAATTTTAACCCACATTATACCCCCATACGTAAATAATACCTTTGATATATTTTCTAGTTTTATAATTTCATTAAAAAAAACACCAATTTATTAACTCACATTTCATAATTTTTCATAATTCTTTAATATGTTACTAATTTCGACATTTATTATTTATAATTTTAACCCACATTATAGGCCCTCTCCCTTTCGAAAATAATAACTTTGATATATTATCTGGTTTGATAATTTCATTAAAAAAAAAACACCAATCAATTAACTCACATTTCATCATTTTTCATAATTCCTGGATATGTTACTAATTTAACCCACATCATCGCCATATTAAAATGTTTTTCTAAATAATAATTTTATTATTTCAGCATAGTCCGTATTCTGTATGTCGGTTTCTTATTTAATAAATTGTTAGGTGAAATTACAAAATAGTTTTTAAAACCTCCCCATATTACGATTGGCTTTCTAAATAACGTTAATATTTCAGCACGGTCCTTACTCTGTATATCTGGGAGGGGGGGTTATTTATAAAATTGTTAGGTGAAAGATACCTTCCTTTCTCCATATTAAGAATGACTTTCTAAATAATAACAGCACGTCCATATCCTGTGTGCCATTTTTCAATTTTTAAATTGTTAGATGAAAGTACAGAATAATTAGAACTATGAATTTTTTAAATTGTTAGATGAAAGTACAGAATAATTAAAGCCTCCCATATTAATAATGGCTTTCTGAATAATAACGCTATTATTTCAGCACGGTCCGTATTTCAGTTTCTTATTTCATAAATTGTTAGGTGAAAGTACAGAATAGTTTTAAAAATACCTTTCCCTTCACATATCAAGAATGGCTTTCTAAATGTTATTATTTCAGCACGGTTCGTATTCCGTATATTATTTTCCATCCCTCCATCTTAAAAATATATATGAAATAATATTAGATCGTAAAATAAAAGATATATAGGCTTACAAATTCAAAAGCGCGAGTAAACTTTACGTATTATTTCATTCTTTTTTATTAATACAAAAAAAGGAGTTGGTGTAATAAGCTAAAATTTAAATCTAGCGTTCCAGCCTAATTTTGTGTTCGCTATTAAGTGTGCGCATGCGTATGACTGCAAAGAAATGTCTGCTCAGAGTTAATATACATTTTACATGCAAATTTGCCGATGCCGTTATTTATGCATCTAAACAAAAATATTATTCGCTATAAACCATTCTTGGTTAATGAATATTATTTCCTGAAAATTTCAGTGTTATGTGACCAGTAGTTTATGAGTTTACCTGTTAGATGTTTACACACACACATACATTTACTGTTTTATTTATATAGAAGATTTATTTATATATTTATTTATTCATTGAAATTTCAAAACTTTAGTAATCCATAAAATAAAACAAACTGGGGATATTTAATATTCTCAGACGGGAGTCGGACGTCACTTGAACAGTCCACGTACAAATTTACAAGAATAAAATATGTTAAGTTCTAAATGTTTACTTTCAAATTCCTATTAAAAACCGAATATACTATTTGCTATATAAAATGCATATGAAATATTTCCACTATAATATTGTATAACCGATTCGTAATATTAGAACTTTTGTACTGACGCCGAACTAAGGTTCCCACGGAACCGCCTTTAGTCAACAAGACGGTCGGCACTGATCTTGCTCAGACGACCTTGCGAACAAAAAAACTTTCCAGGTCACTTGTCCGCCATTCGTATGGGTGTCCATCTCTATCACTCATGACACGCACGCAGTTTAGGTATGAGCTGGTCTGCACCGAAGCAGCCCCCTCACGAACTTCCCTTGTGAACGTATTAGCGTCTGTTCAAATTCAGTTGCGGGTTTTTCAAGTCTCTCTCGCCAGCACGTGCTTCGCCTCGTTGTCGCCGCCCATGTGGTTCCAAATCTCTCTCCTTTTCTTTCCCTTCTCTTCCTTCGTTGTTACGTCAACTCGCGCCACGGCTTGGTCATTTGTATACGTCATTTGTATATGTCACTGCTACTATGTACGTGTCTGTGGCTCTGTTACAGTACGTCTTACACTTGTTTCGTTGAATAGCAGAAGACCACTAAACAACTCTTCGGAGACAAATGTATGTTCCTAAAAAACTGTTAGAAAGTTTATATGGAATAAAAAAGGATTTGAAGAAGAAAAAATTAAAGAAAATGGAGATGTGTAAAGTTTGCAAGAACATGAATTTAAAAAAAAAAAGAAGCTTACTATATGAAATCCAATATGGCGAGGTAAGGCATTTTCCAGTGTGTTTTGAATTCAATTATATTTTGTGGATACCTATAAAGATTACAATAAGTAAGGTTTTTTTTTTAATTCATGTTCTTGCAAACTTTACACATCTCCATTTTCTTTAATTTTTTCTTCTTCAAATCCTTTTTGACGGGACAATTTGTATTTATTTATTTTATTATTTTTATTATCATTATTTACTAATCATTTAAATAGTTTTATTTAAATAGTTTCAAAGTATATTTGCGAGCATAAAATTTGATCCATGGACATTGAGTATCACTCGTCATCAGCATGGGTCGCCATCAACAAGGATCGAACTCACGATTACGCTATCCGCAGTCTAGCTTTTTACCACTGAGGCATGACACCTTGTCAAATGTCATTTATCGCTTTTAAATGTAAGATCTGTTATCGTTATTTTGGAGTAATATATATATATATATATATATATATATATATATATATATATATATATATATATATATATATATATATATATATATATATATATATATATATATATATATGGGGGGGGTATTTATGAAAGTTGATCGCAATGCTGAAACCCGGAATAATAGAAAGAAAAAGAGGGGGATGAACAAAAATAGACAATCAAAAACACTACGTGAAGTATTGATCCTCATAATTTAGTCGGCTAGAGAACAAGTTGTTGTTGTTGTTGTTGGTGGTGGTGGTGGTGGTGGTGGTCGTCGTCGTCGTCGTGGAGGTGAATTACCTAACGAAAAACACGGACGAGCCCTGTTTGGGAGGTTGAGTTGAAGAAACTCATTTTATAGAGTTTACCGGCTGCTGCTGCTGCTGCTGCTGCTGCTGATGATGATGATGATGATGATGATGATGATGATGATGATGATGATGCTGCTGCTGCTGCAAAACTGTGTTACATTCTATCGCATGGATTAAGATGTTCAAGGATTAAACATCTGGTTTCGTTGGGAATGTCGAGTCGACAATGAAGTCGACAGGAAAATCTCCCTTTGTCTATTTGGTTGCACAAAGATTAGAATAATTTGTGCCCAGTCTTTTTTTTTTTTTTTTTCTTGTTAATTCTATAGACAGATTCTCTCGGTATAAATGAAGCGAACCAGGAATTAGCATCAACGTTGTAAATATTTAGTTGGTGCATTAGTATATTAGATACTATTTACTAATATATTATAATATTTACTAATATATTATAATATTTACTAATATATTATAATATTATATAATATATTTAGTCAATTTTTACAAAATCGGAAGCGCCAACCCTAATAATCTAACATCTGACTGACTAGTTGTCAAGCCCAAGTTCAACTAACAACCTGCCTTTTTCAGGGCAAGCTTTTACAGCTACAAAAATGCAACTAACTGCCATTTTCAGAGAAACATTTTCGAAAAAAAACACGTTTGATTCTTCAATTTTCATTGAATGCCATCCTACCTTCCCTGCACGTGTCAACATTCTCTTGCACTTCCTACATCTGCCGATGTATCCCTTGGCGTCGTCTACACAGACGTTACCTACATGAGATACTTACCTATACTCCAATCAATCCTGTGTGACGTCATCCTGACTTTGCAGGTTTCCAATGATGTCCTGCTGCATTTTGACTTTCCCATCATTCTTATACTTTATCGGTGCAATAAAACGGTATTTATTTATTTATTTATTTATTTACACTGTTCACTTGCGTTTGTCATTTCCTTTTTTGTTATACTTTTACTTTTGTCTATGTGTCTTTCTTAGTTGCAAGATCGATCATCCAACATCGGTCCCTGCACAAAAATCCACACATTAAGCTGAACGTGCGTCTGTGTATGTTTGCTGGCACAGATCGTGATCGTCCGCCCGTTTTACTGTTCCAAGATCGTGGCCTGATATCAGTCGCGGTGTCGATATGGTTTCAGTCAGTGCTTTAATCGAAGAATTCTTCCCCAAATAAAATCACGACTCCAGTAATAAAGGTTTAGTTTATTTTAAGGTGAATTGTACACGCATTTTCTTCTACTAAATAACAGGCGTGAGAAAACTTAGCTCGACCAAATCAAAACCTAAATCCATCTGAACATCAATAGACCATTTGTTTCCAAGAATCACCGTAAACCAACTAAATGTCAAACCTCAGAAAATCGACTAGGAGAAGCCAACAGATCCAATTGTAATATACGTAGATATAACCAGGAACATCCCAGAAAGACCACTTCAGATAATGATAAACATTCCCTATAATCATTAATAAAAAACATAGGAGGCTCTGTACTTTTCTTGTTTAAAAATTTCTCACTAGCAGCAAGTTTATTATTCGCATTTATTGCAACTATGCAACCATGTAATCGAGTACATGTTTATATGGTAAATATGGACAAGACAACTGAAAATATGTTTAACAGCGGAAAACACGAAAGGTGCAGTTTGTATGTTTGTACCCCCACCCCCGAACTGTCCTGCCACCTACTAATCGTGTTTAGAGCTACTAAACATAGGAAGTCATACATATCCACAGACGATTGTTGTCGAATTCTGGATGACAAAAGCAGGGAATAATATATCGACAGGCTTAAAAATTGGAAACATATACTATTTGTACTGCAATGAAGAAAAACAGTAGCTTATGCAGCAACTATGTCCTCAGGTACTAAGATGACAAGGTAGAGCTGCGATACCCACGAATGTAAAAGTTATTAGTTTATATAAACCAAAACAGAAAACAAAATATATATATAGATATTCATAAGCATTTCAAAGCTTTTCGATTTTTTATTAAGAAGGACACTAAAATCTTCCTAATCAATCTCAAATGCTCAACACGAAGCAACACAATGACAAAGAGGATGTGTGTAAGACACGAAACAACGGAATGAAACAAAATAACTTTTTAATAATAAAGTGGAGAAAATACAAATCTCTTGTTCTCTCTTTTTCTTTCTTTTATTACAAATAAAGTTAGATATATAATATATGTGCGTACGTGTGAGAGTGTGTGTGTGTGTGTGTGTGTGTGTGTGTGTGTGTGTGTGTGTGTGTGTGTGTGTGTGGGATAATTCCTAAAATAATGAACGGATATGAAATTTGAAATATATATTCTAGGCAACACACAGGGGCACATTATTTTGTTTGCTGCTACACTCAGAAGATGTATATTAAAAGAGATATTTGTATACATTTACATATTTTTGTTTCACCAGATAATCTCTTAAATCGGTCATTATAAATTTGGAAACACAAAATATATATACATATGCATATATTGTTAATTTAATAGTTGTCAAATTTATGGAACCTAAGAAATAGGTTCTCACAGGGTCATGAAACTATACGAGAAAGGATATAGGATCCTACCTTTAACTACCCAGTCTTATAGATAACTAGCTGTACCCGGCCACGCGTTGCTGTGGCTCAGTTTGTTAAAATGGAACACATGTGAAAGTAGAGAAAAGTTTGATTCTTTTTTTTCAAGAGAATGTACAAATTATCTTTTTTTTAAAAGATGTTAAGAAAATAAAAAGAAAAATACTTCCATCATTAATTATGCAAAAAAAATAAAATAAAATATGGATTTAGTGTTTCAATATTATGCTTATAAATTACGATAAAACTTGCTGAGTATGCGCTTTTTTACAGTTGTTGCAAAAATGGAACGGAAACTTAAATTTCGCTTCATTTTAATCTTTCTTCATTTTTTAATTGTGCCCCCCCAAACGAATATAATCAAAACGGTAATATTCAACAATTGTACTTTATGCATATAAAACACAAAATATTTATTTTTAAAAAAGTTAATAACGAAAGGGAAATAATTCCATTTTTAAACAAAAAAGTCAGTTTGGTATGTTTTTTTGTTATTTTTTACATAAGTCCAGCTTACTATTCACATTGGAAATGTCGACATTTATAGGTTGTCGGGTACGTTTACAACGAATAAACACTCCAATCTAGTAGATGTATCAAATTTTTTGTAGGAATTTTTGACACCCCTATCACGAAACTGCGAATAAAATATAAAAATCTCGTAATTTCTCTTTTAAAAGTGGGTTGTTTATTTTCTTCATGGATTATACTTCCAAAATAAACTATTAAAGTTGTTTTAAAAGTAATAAAAATATTTTTTTAAACAGTAATGAATTTTACGAACTTAATATTTTTCAATTTTTAAACTTTAAAAATCTATCTAAATTTTTCTATTGATTCTATTTTTACGATATTTTCAAGGTCAATGTGAAATTTTATGCTCTTTCCAATAAACCGAATATAATATTTTAGACAAGCGTTTTTTTTAATTCACCCCCTCCCCCATTTTCAAGTGTCTAGTAAAAAGTAAATAATTAATTTACTCACCAAAGTTTTATATATCACAAATTGAAGAGAAAATGTCAATAAGTAATATATTCAAATTTAAAACAAAAAAGTAGTGGTTTTTTAAAAATTTACCTGTAAAGTTCGAAGTTTAAAACCTTTTTTTTTTAAACCACGTTGGTCCTTGCTCCTTTAATTGAAAACAAAATTAGGGGTTCAATTACATTTTTCGAGTAGTTATAAGCTTGGAAAGACAGGGGGTAGAATAATTCACGGCTCCCATTTTGAAATGTCTATTAAGAAGTAAATAATTTATTCACCAAAGTGTTATATATCACAAATTGAAGAGAAAAGGTCAATAAATAATATATTCAAATTTAAAACAAAAAAAGTAGTGTTTTTTAGAAATTTACCTGTAAAGTCCGAAGTTAAAACCTTTTTTTTTTTAAAAAACATGTCGTTTGTTTTTTTTTTTATTTTAATGAAACCTTGGTCCTTGCTTCTTTAATTGGAAAAAAAATAGGGCTTGAGTTAGATTTTTCGAGGAGTTATAAGCTTTGAAAGACGAGGTGGAATTATTCACTATTTTTCACGAAATTTCTGACAAACCTACCAATCTACCCATGTTAAGAACGGCTTTTGGAATAGACACCCCTAACATTGCCAGAATACCCGAAAAGCTATAAAAGTTGACGCGTCGAATGTGAACGATGAGTTGAACGTAATGTAAAAATGTACCGAATTTAAAAGGGAACGAAATTCAAATTTCCGTTCCATTTTTACAACAACCGTAAAGCAGAGCATTCTATGCAAATTTTACCTAACTTACTGTATTAATGCTATTTTTTAAGCAAAAAAAAAATAGGTTTGGCTATAAATTCCTAAACTCATTTCACCCTAAATAATTTAGGTGACTGAAATAGGAATCTAATTGAATCTTTAATTTCCTGAATAGTATGCGAGAATTCATTTTTCTTCGAGTTATATCGAATTCATTAATACGGACTTTAGGGGCTTTTTTCGTAATGTTACTGTAAAAATTATGCTTTATTGTTACAAATTACGATGCTTTATTTATATAAAAAAAGCAAAAATAAATTCTTGCGTTTTTTATTTACTACTGAAAATCATAACTTTAGTAAAGGTATTTTTTGTTTAAACAAAATAAAACATTTTCACTAAGAGTTAAGTAAAAATAATTAGTTCATTATATTCTGCGACCATTTGAAAAATACTGCAATTTTCATTAGAATTTGTTAATTTCCTGATTTTTGGTGAATTTTTAAGTAAAGGGAGGAGTCAAAATGTTTATACACTTTGAGCGTCGGCATTCATTGTCTGTCCCTACCATTTTTCGATGAATATTTGATAGCAAAGCGACCACGTGTGGTTAATTTAAATTAAATTTCAATCACATGGTTACATTATCAATAATCATGTGATTAAACCCATTGAAAATTTACCGATATTGTAAACACATTCTGTTTACATTAAGCCTGTAGTGTTTTTTTAGTGATGCAATGTTGGCAACTGAGATTTAAAAAAAACCCGCGAGATCAGGAGAAAGAAATCTCCAGAAAATCGCTAGATTTTTAACTTATCGTCTAAAATTTTCAAAAATCGCTAATTCCCCCCCCCCAACTCCATATTTTAACTCCCTACCATAACAAAATTATAAATATAGTATATTCAATATATAAAATGTTCCGTGTTTTCTCACTATATGTTTCTGGAATTATATTGAAGCGGTTAGCTCCCCAGAAGGCTTACATATTTTATCAGCTAGTTTTGCCTGTTTTTTCAGAGAGGGTAATTTTTTTTTTGTAGGAAACAAATCATAAACTCAAACTTTTTATAATAAAAGTTAAATTGAAATATACTGCGAATTAAAATCACAATAATGGTGCAACATTGAAATTAGAAAAATAAAAAACAAAAAACTTTGTTTTAGCATGTTAAAAGTATTTAGGTTGGTAGATAATTAAATTCTACTGTATTGGTATAAGTTTTTTTTTTTTGCTGTTGTTTCTTGCTTTGTACAATTTTCGACTAAATACTTCTAAATAAAGCAGGGTTGCTTCGGAGGTTGTAATGCCCCCCCACCTAAAATGTACTTGGAAAAATCGATGTTATAGCGAGATTTAAGAATGGTTAGCCGAAAAAAGATGAAAAACAAAACAAATGATCAATAAATAATTGTTACGAAAGGCAATAAATGCTACTTTTTTTAACTTACTTGAATGAGTTTATTTTATGTTTTTAAAGTATTTTCAAGCGCTTTTCTTTATTTTTTTAATCTAAAATTGAGGATGTGTGGGTGCCAAATATCTCCAGATTTTATAGAATTCCCCGCTAGATTGCAAACGAAATCTCCAGATCTAGCAGGAAAACCGCTAAATTGTAACACTGGTCACGTGACAGGAAGCGGTAATAAATAATTGTCCCTAAATAAAAAAAAATGTCGTATCGATACAAAGAAAAACACCTATTAATCATAGAAAAATTAAGTATAATGTTATAATTAAAAAGAAATATAAAAAAACACACATGGATATAGTAAACATATTATACCAAAACGTGGAAGCCATCCGTCCAGTGGTTTTTTAGACATTTAATTGCGAACGAACCAAGAGTTACATTTTTATATATATAGATTATTTAGCTAACACATATTGAATAACAAACAAAAATAGATATAATCATAATATATTTGAAAACATGAATATTATAAGTTAGAATTAATGTGTCAGTGTTCGATGCGATTCTATTAATGTTATGTTATTTCTTTTAATATGTGTTATTTCTGGCAGTTTTAAACGTCGTATACAGATATTTTTATGTGTGTACTTTTACTTTTGTAGGTTAGGATTTTTCTGATTACAGCTGAATGTAGTGTTTTATAATGTGTAGTGTTGTGGTATGGAATTTTGCTAGTATCTGAGAGATAGTATGTGAGGCATCAGGAGAAAGCTGTGGAAACGTAGCCAATGTAAGTACTATATATGTCGAGTTAAAAGACATTTATTGATTGCACAAGTGAAATTATATAGTATGTATTTTGGCTTAAGCTTAAGTTTATTGTGATATTGTTTTTATTATTATTAATTATAAAACAACATGGTGAGTAACGTGGGCAGATTATCTATAATATAAATCTCACCTGTTTGTTTAATGCATGTACGGATTTTCACAAGATCAGTATCGTTTTGACGCTCGACCCTTTGGACAACAAATATCGAAAAATTCGCTAAAAACATTAATTCCTTCACCCTCAACTGATCACTTTTCTATAGAGAGGGGGGGTCGCTTTTTTCGCCGATATTTTCGAAAGTCATCCCCTCTTTCGCTTGACTAGTCTTAATTTAAACTTCCGCCACTACTGGTTGGCGATGGGCGCAACGGCAAAGACGTTTTTTTTTTTGTTGTCTTTTTTTACGTTTTTTTCTCTCTCCTTCGCTGTACGGGTTCGAACCTGCCTGCCTACTACCACTGTTTTTTTTTCTCAACGCACACTTCCAAACACCCGGGCAACGCCGGGCACCCAGGCTAGTCTTTTATAAACCTTACCATGTAGGGGGCGCCAAATTTGTTTCCAATTCATTTTAAGGCAATATGCCTCGCTATTTCTGCAATACTACAAACCTACATATATCTAGACTCACGCACATATGCATGTTTGTAAATATATGTGTACATATATATGTGTGTGTGTGTGTGTGTGTGTGTGTGTGTGTGTGTGTGTGTGTGTGTGTGTGTCTGTGTCTGTGTCTGTGTGTGTGTGTGTGTGTGTGTGTGTGGCAGAGTGATTTCCTAAAGAATTTTCCACGCGCGTTAACTCTTTCCTGTAGAGGAAACGATAGTTTCACAAAACTGTGTATCAGTTTCCTTATTCTAACCATTATTGAGATACCAGACTTTAAATAATGTGGCCAGTTTTTTTTTTTTTTTTTTTTTTTTTAGAATTATGAAAATGGGAATGGCACGTTATTTTTATTTGTTTATTTATTTTTTGTTAGCATTTGGGATGCGGCAATTGCAGAAACCTAATAATCATAATGTGAACGTAGTCTATTTCATGGCGTATGAATACTATTCGTTCGTCTTTTTACAGTATCATGTTGCCTATTTTACCGATTAACAATCGTATTAGTGTTAATATTACTTGTACAGACATTGCTATTGATGGTGACACTATACTAATCAATAACCCTACGCCAACTCTAATAAGACTTTCTTCAACTGATGCTGTATTGCTGTACTCTTAGAGTCTACTGTGGAATCTATTAAATTTCGAATCTCTCGACACACTTTTTTTAGAATGAACCCGACTGGAGAAACTCACGTTCTTTGTTTTCCTGGTCTCTTATGAATAACTCCCACCCATGCTTTTAACCGGAAATAATTAAATAAATTTATAATAATAATTAATAATAATAATTAAAACAGTTTGGCCGTATAAACTTACGGAGAACTGTATATGGACGAAGCCTTATCCATTATGAAATACAATAGCCCTTTACTAAACAAGGGGAAGAGGTTCTGTCCCCGAGAAGATCTGATATAAACATAACCGCTTTAAGGTTCCGCGCTCTTAGATACTTAATTCCACCCTCACAGTTTACAGAAGGATCGTGTAAATCCCTACAATATTATATTTTAATTAACGAAAATATTTATAACCGAATATGGTGTAATACGTACGAAAACGTAAACAATCGATAAAAAACACAGGAAGTATTCACTTATCTTCTTTACTCCTATAAATGTGTGTTTCTTTTGTGTGTATTGATATTCATATTAAAAACACTCATTTCTATTTATTTAAAAAGAAAATACAATTTTCTTATATATGGGTTGTGGAATTGCATTCACTAGCAAAAGATCTAGCTAATTTGCATATTCTTTTAAACATTCATTTTAATTAATTCCCTGTTAGTTTTTTTTGGTGGTCTTATAGAATGATCATTTTTAGTTAACTATTACGTGTAATTATATTCATGCAGATATTCTACCTGATTTATACTTGCATAATATTTGCGTAAAAAGTTACAGCAAACACAAAATTGTTTCCATATATATATATTTATGTATACGTATATATTTTTGTTTCATCTATAAAAGTGAAAGTGTCTGTCTGTCTGTCTGTCTGTCTGTCTGTCTGTCTATCTGTCTGTCTGTGTACATTTCCCTACATAATAACTCTGTCAATTTTAAGTCTACAGACTCGAAATTTGATATACAAGGTACTGAGATGTGGGAAAATCTATGTGATCGGTTTTCGGACAGAAATTTGACTGTTAAGGGGTCAAAGTTCAACGATTTGACCTTTGAGAACTCTACCAAACTCGTCCGACAATTTGGGGTTTAAACACTTGAAATTTTAGATATAGGTTCCTTGGACATGGGTCTAACTTAATAACTTGATTTGAGCCCAAAACAATAAATGTTAAGAGGTCATAATAGGGGTCAAAGTTAAAAAAAAAAAGTTGACCTCTACGGTTTCTACCAAATTACTCAGACAATTTCTGGTCTAAACATTTTAAATTTTACATAAAGCGTATTCAGAGATAGGGTAAGGTTTTTCATCGGTTTTGGTCGAAAATTTTTAGTTACCAATATATAAATGTATGTATGTATGTACGTATGTTTTCATGTCTGTCCAACACTTTCGACAGAGGCGACGGATTTTCACAAGATCAGTATCATTTTTAAGTGCGACCTTTAAGACGACAAATATCGAAAAATTGGCTAAAAACATTAATATCTTCACCTTAAACTGGGCATTTTTCTACAGGGGGGGGTCGCTTTTTCCCCCCGATATTTTTGAAAGTCATCCTCTCCTTTCGATTGTATAGCCTTAATTTTAAAAAATGTCACTTCCGGTTTGGCAGTGGTCGTAACAGCACGTCCATATCCTGTGTGCCACGTCAGGTTTTTTCCCGTTCTTTTTCTCCTTTGCGGTACGGGTTCGAGTCTGCCTTCCTACTACCACTTTTTTTTTTTTTTTTGATCAACATACACATCCAAACACCCGGGCAACGCCGGGCTGAAATGCTAGTAACTTAATAAAAGTACAAGTGAAAAAAAGAACTATAAAATGTGAAGTGGAAATAAATTAATTTTCATTTGATAATACTTGGAGGCCGCCTGGTGGTGCCCGGTCGTAAAATACGCTTAAATATGATATTTTAATTTATGCAGAGTTCATATTTATCATTATTGAGTTCATATTCATCATATTTATCACAGTCTATTGATTATTATATTGTACCCAATATATAGTAGTGATTTCAAAAGTTATACTAATTTTATAATTATTATAATATTATGATTATTATAATTATTATTTCTTTTTTAATCATTATTTTTAAGGCTATTAATATACGTTGGATTTTACTTTAAATTTCAACATCATATATTAAGAGCAAGCAAACAGAAGTGTGTTTGTGTTTTCTCTCTCTCTCTCTCTCTCTCTCTCTCTCTCTCTCTCTCTCTCTCTCTCTCTCTCTCTCTCTCTCTCTCTCTTATTGTCTTTCCCGCCTTTTTAATTTTTAAATCTTAGCTTGAACGTTGACCTATTTTTTTTTTAATCGTGTCAAATCCTGTCTAGACATTTCATATTCAATATTAATAAGTTAGACACCCTCTTTATTTTCCCCCCTTTTCTTTTTCTTTTTCTTTCTTTCTCCCTCTCACTTGTGCTGACTTACAAATATAATATTGATAACAAAAACTGCATCTGATTTTTAAAGCTTTGGTTTCATTCTTTTATTTAATTGTTTCCATTTATTTAATTATTTCCATTTTCATTTAATTTTATTTGCCTCTCTACAGATATCTTTTGGTTTTTATTCACAAATTGATTGAAAACTTGAACTAAATTTTTAAAGTGATACATGAAAATATCACGTATTGTAATAAATCCAAGGAAGCTGGTAACAATCCAATATATACATATTTCCACAGTTTGGGTTTGTATTACTGTACACATAGATTCGAAAAAGTTGTCAAAAAACAAATATAAAACAAATAAATGTTATCAAAAAGTTACTTTTCTACCAAACTGGGTATATTTTTCGTGTTTTTATTCAATGTAACATGTTTATTCAGCTCGAAAAACATACAGTGTTTACCGATGTATTGGAACATTCAAGATGGCGTCTGATTCTCTCTTTAACACGGTAAATTTGGGAAAAAATAAAAAAAACGGATAAAATACTGTTAAAAAATCGCTCAATATATGTTACCGTGACATAGGTTGGCATATATTCGGCGGGTTTTTAATAGTATTTTGTATAGTTTTTTTATTTATAACACCTTTTCCCAAACTTACGGTGTTAAAGAGGGTGCGAGACGCCACCTTGAATTTCCCAATACATCGGTAAACACTGTATGTTTTTCGAGCTGAATAAACATGTTACATTGAATAAAAACACAAAAAATATATCCAGTTTGGCAGAAAAGTAACTTATCTTGCCTTTGATAACATTTATTTGTTATATATTTGTTTATTTGACAACTTTTTCGAATCTATGTGTACAGTAACACAAATCCACACAGTTTTTCTTTAGTTTGGATATCCGGCAAATCTTTGATTATATCAATCCGGTAAAAAAAAATTTCCATATATCAGTTTCAAAATTCAATTTTTTTTTTATTGTTGTTATTTTATTATTGTTTTAGTGGTAGCACTGGTAGTAGTGGTGCTATTCTACAAATATTATTATTATAATAATAATAATAATAATAATAATAATAATAATAATAATAATAATAATAATAATAATAATTATTATTATTATTATTATTATTATTATTGTTATTATTATTATTATTATTATTATTTTTATTATTATTATTATTATTATTTTATCATCATTTTCATTAGTATTATTATCATCGTTTTTACACAATTATATCATGTTATATTATCTCATTATTAAAATAATCATTATTATCATTATTGTTATTATTAATGCTACTATAATTATTGTTATGATTATTAGTAGTAATATTATAATAATAATAATAATAATAATAATTATTATTATTATTATTATTATTATTATTATTATTATTATTATTATTATTATTATTATGTTACATGAAAAGGGCTGTCCCCTTTTCATGTAAGTAAAAAAAGAGAATTAGTTAAATGAAAATGATATCAGATAAAACGAGAATCGAACCCTGTAGATAAGTTTTAAAGAACAATAGGTTTTAAATGGAATGTCCAGTAAATTGTTAATTCTTTTAAAATATTTTATAAATAAAATTTGGCTGGAAAATCTATTCACGTTCTTAGAAAGAATGCATAATAAAAATATCGGTTAGAAAATTAACAAGTAGGTTAAATTAAAATGGGAAATTTCCTGGTCGTCAGAAATGGTTTCAAAACGTGCAAATCGCGCATGTTTGAAACACGTGAGTTGTGGTCACGGTGACCAAACATACGTGTGACGTCATGGTAGAAATGATTTCTCAATATAGGAAAGGGTTCGAAGTTAGAGGAGGAGAATCAGATTGAGATCAGAGAAGCAGAGAGGACCAGACCGATTCTCAGTTAGAGTCAGCGCACCCTCTTGGAAGCGGGAGTCTTAGAAGGAACCATGTAACAACTTTGAATCCCCGAAGTACAGAATTATTTCCGATCGGTCGAAGAATAAACTACCATCATGTTTTTTTTTATAATTGCCGTCTTTCTGTGTTCATCATTCCAACGAGAAAAGGTAATGTGTTTAATCATTCTAGTAACTCTCTCCGTATAAATGTCTTCAACATGTACCTACTATCACTCTGTATCCTCTCTAAATGAACATTTTAAAAAATATGTGTTGTCAACTACAAGGAACATCTAATAATATATGTACAGGAGGTCACGTAAATAATATTTACTCCCTAAAAAAACGGATAATATAACAATTATAATGATTATTAATTATATTATTATTATTAGTAGTAGTAGTAGTAGTAGTAGTAGTAGTAGTAGTAGTAGTAGTAGTAGTAGTATGTTAATACACCTTGTTACTATATGCAATATTTTCACAGACTAATCGAACTCTAAGATTTCGTCTAAATATTATTATCATTAAGTATATACGCTGGATTTTACTCTATGTATCAGAATTAATTATTTAAGCATTATATATTAAGAGCAAGCAAACAAAAGTAAGGCTTTTATTATTTTTTCTCCCTTTCTTTCTTTCTTTTTTTCTCCCTTTCTTTCTTCTTTTTTTAACATTACTAGGTTTTTAACATTACTAGGCTTTTACTTTCTTTTTCTTTTTCTTTTCTTTTCTTTCCTTTCGCCGTCGATTAACTCTTAGCATGAACCTTGACATATTTTTTAAATCGTTTCAAATCCTGTCTAGACATTTCATATTCAAGATTAATAAGTTACACGCTCCCTTTATTTTATTTGTCGGATATCCAATCAAACTAAAGAAAAACTGTGAAAATATGTATATATTGGATTGTTACTAGCTTCCTTCGATTTATTATAATACGCGTTGGATTATTTTACCTGCCGAATATCAAGAGCTTCCATTACATGATTTAGCAAACACTTTCGATTTGAAGTTCAATATCCTTTTTTTCTGCATCAATATCCAGTTTCCCTTATTCTATGTAGCTAAAATGATTTAAAAACTTTAAAAGATTTAATTTAATTTTCTATGTTTATTAACAAAATTAGGTGCAATCTTTTTATAATATTTGCTAATATGAGATGTATAAACATCGAAAACTCATGGGTTAAGGAAATATATTTTACTATACTGTATTCTTTGTCTTGCATAAAATAAAATTTCTATATTTGAAATTTAACTTTTTCAAATTACAAATTTTAAATTACTAAATTATTATATATATATATATATATATATATATATATATATATATATATATATATATAGAGAGAGAGAGAGAGAGAGAGAGAGAGAGAATAAATGACAAAAATTTATATTCCAAAATGCATGATGTTGACCATTTAATAATATATTCCTTTAAATCAGTCGATTTATACAATTCTTGACAGTATCTGTATCGTAGCGCAAAATCAATCACTTAATTATTATATCAATTAGTGAATCTATTATGCCCTCAACTCATCAGAAGAAATAGCAAAAACCAATGCGTCAAAAAGAATTGAAATGTGATATGACATGGTAAAAATCCGAAAATTGGAAGAGAAGCTGCAGTTACCTTTATATTTTTCCATTACGCCATATTGGATTTTTATCAAACCAAATCAATTTTTTGAGAAAAATGTTATTTTGTGAAAAAGATTTTGTCTCTCTTAGGAAATAAAATATTTATAAGAATCAAATTTTAGCTCAATTTTGTATTGGAAGTTAGGTCAAATTATTAAATAATAGATAATGTTGAAAAATAACAAATATTGGTGGCTCAACTCCTTCGAATTTTTATTTTCTCTCATTGTGACAAGATTTTTCCTTATATATATATATATATATATATATATATATATAGATATATATATATATATATATATATTACATAGAAAAATGCGATTATGAAAAGTAATATGGCTAAGATTAAGTTTAGAAAAGTAAAAGAACTGGAAAAGAAGATAAAAACAAGATATTCTAGTAAAAAATATTTATAACTTAAAATATTGCAGCATTAAGAATTTTTTAATTCAATTTAACATATTATTAATTTCAATTTAAAATATTATATAAATTTTTAATGCTGCAATATTTTAAGTTCTAAATTTATTATATTTTTTACTAGAATATTTTGTCTTTTTCTTTTCCAGTTATAATACTAGTCCTTTTACTTTTGTAAGCTTATCTTAACCATATTATTTTATGCTCGCATTTTTCTATGTAATCCATGATTTTTCTAGGCTTTGTTTTGAAGTAATATTTTCTTTTTGTGCCTTTACACATTGTCAACAATCCATTAAAAAATTATTACCAACTTCTTAAATTGACTAAATAAAAAATCAAATAAGACGTAATTAGGTAAATGAATAGAAATCAGGGATAGAAAAGAGAAAAACAGAATTAATTGGCGACGTTGTAAGTGAAATATTATCAGTCCTCGCACAGCAAAGAGCATCACTTTTGTTAACTCTCTCTATATAACCCAAATAAGATGGTATGCGAGTGACATTTTCACCATGATTTATGAAGGGCTCGACGACGAAAAAGATGCTGTGGTTACCAACAGCCAATCAGAAGAAATCGTCTCTAAAACGTCAGTGTTGAGAAAGTTGCTATGGTAACTGTTGTGGTAGGATCTACCAAATTAGCATATGTGAAGTGTCAACTATATAAATATGATTGGTACCGTAAAGACTGGAGAGACCCAACAAGAGACCCAGCGAGAGACTCAGAGAGACAACGAGATCGAGAGTTGATGACCACCCAGCCGACACTTTCTCCAGGGACGGTCTCCCCAAGACTATACCAAAGGACTCTATGTAAATCTATATAATTATAAAACTCAAATGACCTGGTGTTGTAACCCAACATCCAGTTTACGACTTGTGTGTGCGGTTGTGCATGTGTACATAAACAAATAATCAATGCGACAATAAAATGTATTGTTTTACTATGTACGTTTTCGGCGTCCCAATTGTTTTTTGCGTTTAAATTAAAAGATATGTCAAAATTTGAATTTAACTTTAAGTATTATGGTATCTGTTCCGTGTACATTTACCTATAAGTATGGCAAGCCACTTATAATTCAATGGCTGTAAGTTGTTTCGTGTTTTGTTTTGTTTCTCAAAATAAACAATTATAAACAGAACGATCCATAGAAATCTCCCTATATTCTTTTTTCATTTCAATATACTTTCATAGAAATGTTTCTGTTATGTCACAAAAAACTATTTTCTTTACGTCACAAGTGTCACGCTCATACATTAATTCCATGGCTAATATCAAACTTTCTTGCTTTCAATATATCTGTTCTGTTTTACTTTTTGTTCAGTCAGGCTTCAACAGTAACCCACATCCAATTAGAAGAACCCGTCTCTTACGTTCCTTACTAATTCTGAATACTTTTGAACAGTAATTTTGAATTAATTTTTGGAATTATTTTGGAGATGAGTAAATTTGATTTTTTATTTAATTTTTTGGACTATTATCTTCATCTTCTAGTTGTTTTTTCTACAACGTTTCGGCCAATTATTCCTCTGGCCTTCGTCAGGTTAACCGTGACGGGATAGGAATGTCGAATCCTCCAACTACATCCACAGCAATTACTGCTTCCAGTAGTTGTTGTTATCTCACCACGGTTTGGTCCATTAATCCTCTGACCGACTTTGAGTGGGATTGAAACCGCTACCTCCAGACAATACTCACCTCTATTTCTATGCGTACTATTGTCCACAAATAATTCCAAACGTAGTTATGCGTATATTCTCCATTATTAAATCCAATTTTTTAATAAATTACTAAACCTATGTAGTTAAATCTCTAAATGTTCTAAAACTACTACAAAACTCCACTTTTTTTCTTAAACCCGACTCCAATTCTAAAATATACCCAACAAAATCCATAATTGGTTCCATACTCCAAAAGATTTTATATTAGACGCATCTGTTTACCTAATTGATCTGACCGCATCTTGGATCTCTCTGCCTACTTTACAACCCCTGTCGTAGCGGAAGATTGCTAACTTCTTAATCCAGTTCTGACCTTGAGACACATGCAAGTCACCGTCGAATACACAACAAAATTTTTTGACACGCTCAATTATTAATTCACTTTTTTCCTTTTTCTTGTCTTCTTTTCACCCCTCCCATCTCTTGCTCTGTATTATATTTATAACTTTACAAAATTTTAACGCAATTTATATATGTATTTTTCTTCTTTTTTTTCTTTGGTGTCTTTTCCCCCTCTTTCTTTTCCTCCTTTTTCCCTCCTCTTCTCTCTTACTTCCACTCTTCTGGCTTTTGATATCCATATGTAAAAGAATATCTTTCCTTTTTATTTTAGTTGAATCATTTGATGATATGGACGAATTATTTTTATCCCATCGAAACAACTTGTAATGAATTAAGTTAATACACTCAAGGTTGAAATAATAAAAACACATATTTGGCGCTACTAACGTATTGAGCACTATTTATCCTTGTTTTTTACCATATATATATATATATATATATATATATATATATATATATATATATATATATATATATATATATATATATACTTAGGGGATTAGAACAAAAATCTAAAGAGCAGAGTATATTTTAATGTATTAGTAAATTCATTAATACAATTAAAATAAAAGAAAAGAAAACAGTGCTCGTTGTAATATAATAAGTTCGATAGGCATATATATCTTGAGCTATTTTAATATTAAGTAAGATGATTGATAATTTATGATTAAAAATTAAAAATCGGTTTCATAAGGTAGAACAAAATAAAATCAATATATTGTACGATCATTTCGGAAGCGATGTTTTTATTGTGATAGACAATGAGTCTTGGACAATAATTTTATCATTTAGTTTTTTGAAACAAAGTCTCCTCATCAGCAAAAATATTTGGTGGGAGAGGATGGCCGGTATATGCAAATTCCGGATAAAGCAAGTAAATATGTAAGTAAATGCCTATAGTAAAATATAAGTAAATATGCATACAGGATATGAATGTGTAAGTAGATTGATATAATTGATAGATAGGAATATTTAAAGACTAAAACGAAAATTGCAATAAAAAAAACCGGCCAAGCAGAGCAGAAATAAAGAATTAAAATAAAGGATTATTAAGTTATAAAGTATTAATAATGTATGTAGAAAAAAACAGTAATGTTAAAGAAAAATTATAGGTTAAAGTAATAACTATGTAATTTCAAAATTACCATAATTAAATTTGGACTTATGTTTTCAGAAAGAGATCAGTTCGTTTTTTAGAATTTATTATATTGTTACTTTGAGGGGAAGTAATTATAGTTATAACTTCGGTTGTGCAGAGGCGACATGACTTAGAGCCTGGAGTATAAGACTTAACTTTTTTTATGATAGTCCATTTGATTGAGAAGGGGGTATTATTATAGTTAAGTTTTTTAATTAAAGTGGTTAGAGAAGTTCCTTGGTTATTATTAGAATTATGGTTGTTAAAAGAAGAAATATGGTTTGATATTCTTTTCTTAATTAATGTTGAAGTAGCACCGATATATGTATATACTTTATTAAAAGCTCGAGGTCTGATATTGATATTAATTTGCTGATTTGTATTAATAGTAAATGTAAGAAAAAAAATGTAAGGAAAAATTCAAGATGGCGCCCGACTCTCTCTTTAACACGGTAAGATATCCTCAACACGGCACAAGAAGCAACAGCCACACGATTCCCCAGCCAACTCAATCGTCCCTCCCCCACGTCTTTCCCCTCACCCGCTTTTATCGTCGTTCTAGGCCGGCTAAATTTGCATATTCCGAGAATTCGTGTGACTTTGCGAGACATCATACTTTACAAAAGACGGCGGTCGCCATCTTGGTCCTTTTTTTCTATTTTTGGTCGGTAACGCTGAGCTGGTCTCGAGGTAAGTCTTTTTCCCCTCATCCGTCTCTCCCACGTACCCACACAACACGCAAACACGCGGGCACTTATCTCCTGGATGCACGTTACACTCCCCCCTGATCTGATGATCACATAGAGAGCACTGGGGGGGTGGCCTTTTAGTGCGTGTGCTTCTGCGAAGAGGTACATTCACTGTTTCAGATTCGGGCTCTGGATCTGGTTCCGCCTCATCAGATGAAGTATCGCTATCAGTCTCTGGAAGGGGCTCACTGAATCCGTGCATCGCCAGCTCATCGCTAGACGCTTCACTGCTTTCTTCTGTAGTTGTATGACGCACCTCGGTAGCTGGGCGAAGATCTCGCACATGTCGTGGGGTTCCATCAACCAAAACAGACTGCTGGCTGATCACTCCAGATATGTGTCCTCGCTTAAACTTGTCGGTGCACCGATTTCCTGGAGGCCGCACCCACACTGGATCTCCCACTTCATATCTGTTATATGTTCCCTTGTCGGTTGGCTGCGTAGTGTTTATTCCCTTCCCTCCGACTCGGTACGTGTAAATAGCATTCGCAGGTGCGGTTGAAGGGGACGTCCCGTCCTTTGGCGTAATGTTGTACCAATATGTTGCTTCCGCAATAGTACATCGCTTCCTGGCAGCAATTCTCTTGATGCTGCGATGGCTTCTTTCAGCAATGCCATTTCCTGATGGCACATGTGCACATCGCAACCGTAGACGGACGCCCCACTCATCTAACAACTGCCGGACTTGCTGGCTACAAAACGCTGCATCATTGTCAGTCAGGAGCTCTTCCGGCGCACCTCGCTCAAAAAAAATGGATGATAGGTGGCGAACAACATTTGCTGAATCCTGTCTGGTCATCTGCCGCCACACCGCAAATCTCGTAGGCCCGCAATCAATGAGAGTTAGAAAGGGCTTGCCACTGTAATGGGTAATATCCATGGCCAGCCGCTGCCACACACTCTCAACTTCCAAGCGACCCTTCTGCCATCGCTCTGGTGCAGGATCAATAGACTGGCAAGCCTCACAATTTCTGACGATCTGTCTGACATCCATCTTGGTCACTGCTGGGTATGCACGCCTCACAAAATAAAGGGTCCTCTTGATACCCGGATGTCCGCTCTGTGCATGAATTTTTTGTATTTGACATGGGTCGATTGCAACTGCACAAGATCGAGCAGTAATCTCCATTCCCATCTTTGCGGCTTCATACCATTTGTGAGGTACACGGGTCAGTTGGTCAGCACGATTACAATGTGATGGCACCAGAGTGACGCTCAGTGATAGCCCATACTCAGATACCAGGTTTTTTAGCGTGTCTAGCCTTCTCCGTATTAACATTTCGCTTGCTGCCTTGGTACGGATTCGTGTCCGTCCTGAAAGTGTGTCAGACACCCAGTGGTAGACACAGAGAGAATCTGTGTACAAGGTCAACTTCTTAGACTGCCACTGCAGGGCCAGATTTACCCCCTTTACAACAGCGTCCAGCTCTGCCAGGTTGATATGCTGAGAATCTGTTACGGGCCGCAGCCAACACGCATCCTCGAACACGTTTCCTCCTTGCTCCAACGATATTCCCAACGCCAAAGAACTGGCATCAACCCACACACCTACGTTGTCTCCGTTAACACACCACCGCCCACAGGCAGGGTCCTTCTTGTTCACTCTCTCCAGTGTCTCTTTAATCATCAGAGTTAGTAGGACATCATCGGATATGTCATCCCAACCCGTGGTTGTTAAATTTGCTCTGCGTTTAATCACACCAACAGCTGCGCGGAGCCAGCCACAGACCGGTAAGTGACCAACAAGTTTTCCACACCAAGAAAAAACGGTCCGCCTTGTAACGAGGTTGGGGATGCTTGGAATTTCACTGCCACGCCTCCATTGTAGGGTGCCATCTTCTTCATAAACATCCAATCCCAATACACGTGCTCCTTCCCTTAAACGTTCGGGATTCTTGCATTCCAGACCAAACTGAGCCAACTTTTCTTTGACACACGACGCAGACTGTACATCTTCATTGATGTATACGTCATCAATGTAAGCTGACGTTGAGTCTCTCATGGGCTTTTCTTGGGACAATACTGTGTTGACAATAGTCTTCATGATCTGTGGTGCCACATTTAGGCCAAAGCCAAGGCGTGTAAGGCAGTACCTCTGCCCCTGGAACCAAACTGTCTGGAACGGCCACAACGTCTCATCAACTCGCACCTGTAAATAGGCTTTTCGTAAATCCAATATTGAGACATTAGTGCCTTTCTGACGCCATTCCCTCAACTTACTGGCGCATACATCAGCATCGGCAGTGTAGGCTTCAATATGCTTGTTAAGCTCCCTATAGTCCAGCACGGGCCGTACTTTCGACTTGTTATGCTGGACTACTGCCATCAAGGGTATTAGACCCTTCGGAGGCCCAAGCTTGTCCTCAGGGTAGGGGATTAACCAGCCATCTTGGATCCACGCCTTTAGTTCCCTTTCGTATTCTGCTCGGGCCTCACTGGGTATAGGGTACTCTGCAACCCCATTCTTGAGTTTAGTCGGTGCCATTCCCTCGGTCCACTTCCAAGATGCAATCCAGGCCCTCTTGCGCGAGTCGTAGTCCACTGTAAAATCCGTCCGATCGATATGGAGCGCTGCACACACTGGGGCCTCTAAGAATCGCACCTTTCCATCCCGATGAATTGCGACTCCCCCCAGCACCTTGATAGCATCGTATCCGAGCAACAGGTCAAACCCCAGGAGATTTCCTTGGGTCACGAGCACATTGATCTTAGTGGCTGCACCGGTGTCCGTGTAGATCTTGACAGTTCCAGCTCCACAGCATGTCTGGGTCTCGCCTCCTATCGTGGTGACTTTGATCTTCCTCTTAGTCCAACTTGGACACAGCCTGGTGCTCACTATAGTATGCGAACAGCCTGAGTCGAGAAGTGCTGAGCAGGGTATCCTGTTTACGTAGACGGTTATTACTGGTTGCGCCTTGTTCAAATTTTGCTCAGGGAGCAGGGCGGCGCTGACGTCCTCTCCCCTGATACGTTTCCCGCACAGTTTTGGGCTAGATGCCCCAAACCGCCACACTTAAAACAGCGCACACGCCCCCTGTTGGTGCAATTCCTTGCAAAATGTCCGCGTCGGCCGCAGCGAAAACATTTCCCATTGCTTGCAGGGTTCTGATTCGGAATCTCCCGAGCGCCAATCTGGCCTGTCTGTGTCGCCATCACAACTGGTTCCCCCAGGTCCTCCTCATCTTTGATGATGGCTCGAGCATGTTCCATCAAGTGTTCCATGGTCGTTGTTGAAACGCTGGTTGAGGCTCTCAGTAGCTGCTTCACCCGAGTGGGAAGGCCCGCCACAAACGCGTACGCGAGCGTCCGCTCCGACACCCCTCCACCGAACAGAACTGCGAGTTTCTTTAACTCAGCGAAGAAAACGTCCACGCTTTCCTCCGGTAGAAGTTTTCGGGAAGCAAATTTTTCATAGGCCGTACAAGGATCCATGGCAAATGCCTTGTACAGCGCAGCTTTAATTGCGGTGACATCTCCCTTTTCGGCAGCACTGAGTTGCTGATATACACTCAAGGCACCCCAGCCAATCTCAGGGGAATTACAGTGTGTACCCTTTTCACCTCACAAAGGTTGCACGTCAGCTCGACCCTTTCAACCCAGTCGACGATGGACGTGGACCCGTCAAACTCGGGTATGAGCTTTAAGTCAAATTTCGACTCGGTCATAGTCCTAGAGGCCAAATGGCCGGAATAGCTTGTAAGAAAAAAAATGTAAGGAAAAATTCAAGATGGCGCCCGACTCTCTCTTTAACACGGTAAGATATCCTCAACACGGCACAAGAAGCAACAGCCACACGATTCCCCAGCCAACTCAATCGTCCCTCCCCCACGTCTTTCCCCTCACCCGCTTTTATCGTCGTTCTAGGCCGGCTAAATTTGCATATTCCGAGAATTCGTGTGACTTTGCGAGACATCATACTTTACAAAAGACGGCGGTCGCCATCTTGGTCCTTCTTTTCTATTTTTGGTCGGTACCGCTGAGCTGGTCTCGAGGTAAGTCTTTTTCCCCTCATCCGTCTCTCCCACGTACCCACACAACACGCAAACACGCGGGCGCTTATCTCCTGGATGCACGTTACAGTAAATAGTTTGAATTTTGTTCATTGTGTTCAACAAAGGGTTGGACAATGATAGTACGACGACTGTTTTGGAGGGGATAATGAGTGGTTAGTGTTAGGATGCCTGTTAGGAGCATTATTATTATTATTATTATTATTATTATTATTATTATTATTATTATTATTATTATTGCTAGTTGTATGATTGTAGATGGAGGGGCTGCTCGAGTGGTATATTGAATTAGTAACTATATCAGATGGAGGATAGGAAGAAGGATAACTTGAAGACGAAATATTAGTGTCTGTGATGGGAGGATTACGTGGGAGCTCATTAATTGTTCAAAAATATATAACATCTTTATGGATGCAATCATGTTTGAGTGGGCAAAGATGTTTGTTATTATAATTACAGTTAGTTTTGGGTTTAATTGGGAAAGGGACTTTTGGGGCTGATTTAATTTTTTTGTTATTAGATGTTAAGATTCTTAAGATTCTTAGGCATTGTTGAATAAGAAATCCTGATTGCGTTTTTATTGAAAATAAAACTATATCTGTGTGTGTATTTGAAAGAGTTTTGTACAATGTTGAAGAATTCCTTAGGTATATTAGTTTTGACATTTACGCTAAATAGAGGATTAAACCAAATATTTTTCTTTCTCCTGATGCGACTGGGTGGGTTAGAGGTATTACGATTAGTATTTTGGTTTGGATTATATATGTAGACTGGTTCATTGTTATTGGTAGCAGCAGATCTTGTTATTTGAACTGGTTTCTTGCGAATCATATTGTGTGTGATTACAGATGTAAAGATGGATTTCTGATAGGGGCTATGAGTTTCGGTGTTAAGATTAAGTGTAACATCTAGAAATTTTGAAGTTTTTTTTTTTGCTTGGTTCGATAATTATAGAATGGCCAAAGTTATTAAAGAAGTTATGTAATTTTTTAATTCTTTTGTTGTACTCTCTTGGCCTGGCTGTTGTAGTAAAAAGAGCATCATCTCTATAAAGGTCCCCTTGAATATGGTTAAAGTGGTATTTAAGTTCTTTCAGTAAGAAGAGTCCCACTAAATCGGTAACTTCTGCAGAGTCAGAAAACCCATCAAGATGTCAACATTATCAGGGGTGTCCTTTCTAGTCCAAAACTTATTGTATAAAAGACTTTCTCGCTAGGAGAATTAATTTAATTTCTAAATTAGTTAAGTCAGAATATATATATATATATATATATATATATATATATATATATATATATATATATATATATATATATATATATATATATACGCTTGAATCATTCTATTTTTTCATAGGAGATGACTCATTTTCCTTTAAAAAAAAAAGAGTCTATTAAATGTTATCGTGGGCATTGGTAAACTATTATTTTGCAAACAATGAAACCTTTCTATGTGCTCATTTCTTTTCTTTTTTTTCCAATAAGAGCTAAATCAATAATTTGCTGAGAAAAATGGAGCCGACGAAATGAGATCAAAAATATGAATAGCCTTCTTTCTTTGCTATGTATGTAAATATTATATTAAGGGATCGAAGTTTTTTTGTTGTTGTTTTTTTTTTTTGTATTTTCTAAAGAAGGCGTGAACCAAAGTAGAGAACTTCATGATGTCCGCTCGTTGACCTTTGGCAAAAATCGTTGGCTTTTGTTAATGAATATTACTCGCTTAAAATTAATACAGTTTTTCTTTCTTTCTTTCTTCTTGTTTTTCTTTTATTTTCCTTTTTTCTTTTCTCATCTACGTCTTATACTTCTATTTACTTTTCTATCTTTTTCTTCGCTTCTCTTCTATCCCACCTCCCTTTTCTTTTCCTTCTTCTCCCTGATCTTGTTCGCCCCTTTCTTATTCGTTTTCTTCTCCTTTTTTCCTTTTTATTTTATTTATTTAATTCTTTTTTTTTTTTTTTGCATAACTAATTTTCATATAATGTTGATTCAATTTATGTCAGTACTAGCAAATGCATTGTTTCGCTGTAATATTCATTTGCTAATATCTTTCCTCTGGTGAGAAGAACGCATTTCTTTGAAACTCCATGGATTAAGGAAATTTTGATGTTTCATATTTGAGTATCCTGTCGAATAATAAATTCTTGTAAATTTACAGTCTTAAATTTGGTTCTTCTATGACTAGCGCTATTCAATAGTTAGATTGTATTGAGCTTTTTATTTGGTCGAGATTACATCGCTTTAAGTTTACAGTAAATTTTGGCTTGTAAACTTAATTTTTACTTGATTTTATATATATATGTATATATATATATATATATATATATACATATATATATATATACATATATATATATATATATAAATTAAATTGTGTGTGTGTGTGTGTGTGTGTGTGTGTGTGTGTGTGTGTGTGTGTGTGTGTGTACATTTCCCTACTCTGTCTATTTTCAGTCTACAGACTCGAGATTTGACATAATAGGTTTTGAGATTTGGGAAAACTTTTCAATCGGTTTTGGGGCAGAAATTTGGCCGACGAGAGGTCAAAGTTCGACGATTTAACCTTTGAAAACTCTATCAAACTCCTCCGCCAATTTTGGATCTAAAGACTTGAAATTTTAGATGAAAGTTATTTGGACGTGGATCAAACTTTTTCATTTGATTTGAGCCCAAAACAATAAATGTTAACGGGGCAAAATGTGGGTCAGAGTTTTACCTCTGCAGTTTCTACCAAATTACTCAATCAATTTTTGGTCGTAACATTTGAAATTTTACATGAATTTATTCAGACAAGCCTTTGATCAGTTTTTCGTCGAAATTTGTGCTTCCAAGCGGTCAAAGTCCAAAAGATTTGACCTTTGCAGTCTCTAGACAACTATTCAGGCAATTTTATGTCTAAACATTTGAAATTTTACATAAAGGGTATGCAGACATTTATCAAGCTTTTTAATCAGTTTTATGGCGTAAATTTGCTGCTAAGAGGTCAAAGTTGAAAGAGTTGACCTTTGCAGACTCTACCAAACTCCTCCGCCAATTTTGGGTGTAAACACTTGAAATTTTAGGTGTAGGTTACTTGGACATGGGTCAAACATTTTAATTTAATTTGAGCTCAAAACAATAAATGTTAACGGGTCAAAATTGGGGTCAAAGTTTTAAAAAATTTAACGTCTGTTGCTTCTACCAACTTTTCTCTATGGTAGTTAAGGAAGCCTATTATATAGAAAGGCATTACCGTACATATTCCCACTTTTTAATATACATATGCACATAAAGTTATGAACAGTACATAGGGCCCGAGCAAAGCTAGGCTGAACTGCTAGTATATCTATAAAAGTGAAATGGTCTGTGTGTGTGTGTGTGTGTGTGTGTGTGTGTGTGTGTGTGTGTGTGTGTGTGTTTGCACATTTCCTTACAAAAGTACTCTGTCAATTTTCAGTCTACAGATTCGAGATTTGAGATAAGAGTTGTTGAGATTTCCGCCAGAATTTTGTCTGTCAAGAAGTTAAAGTTCAACAATTTGACCTTTGAAAACTCTACCAAACCTCTCTGCAAATTTTGGAGCTAAACCTTTTAAATTTTGTATGTAGATTCCTTGGACATGGATCAAACTTTTTAATTCAATTTGAGCGCAAAACAATAAATGTTAAGAGATCAAAATTGGGGTCAAAGTTTTAAAAAAAATGACCTCTGCGGTCTCTACCAAATTACTCAGCCAATTTTTGGTCTAAACATTTAAAATTTTACATAAAGTATATTCAGACATAGGGTAAGTTTTTTAATCGAGTTTTGTCCGAAAATTTAGCTGTCAAAGGATCAAAGTTCAAAAGATTTTACCTTTGCGATCTCTAGCAAACTATTCAGCCAATTTTGGGTCTAAACATTTAAAATTTGACATAAAGGATATTCAGACATGCAGCAAGCTTTTTAATCAGTTTTTGACCGTAAATTTGTACTGCCAAGAGGTCAAAGTTGAAAGAGTTAACCTTTGCAGACTCTACCAAAGTCCTCCGCCGATTTTGGGTCTAAAACACTTGAAATTTTAGATGTAGGTTACCTGGACATGAGTCAAACTTTTTAATTAATAAAACATATGCACATAAAGTTATCAACAGTACATAGGGCTCGGGCAAAGCCAGGCCGAACTGTTGTCATTTGTTGTTTCTCACTATTTTCTTCTCCACTTTTCATCTTTATAATTCCTTTCTCATCTGTTGCGCCTTTTCCCTGCGTTTGTTTCTATTTATCTCAAACCAAATTCTATACCGACATTTTGTAATTTGTGTCCAACATCATTTTTCTTCACGCTCAAACATTTTGGACCCTCCAAAATCCCCCCCTCCCAAAAAAATAAATCTGAGAACTTTTGAAGGTCCTTCTTGCGCCAGATACGAATGTCGAGTTGACTTGGTGTCAGACGATATCCTAAACCTATTCGGATGATTAACACGAGCGAATAAGGTTATTCAGTCAAGTTATTCATGCGGTTTTAAATAAGTTGAATAACACAAAGTTCTGTAGAGATGCGTTGTGGAAAGTTAGGGAGACATACTCGTGGGAAAGTCTGTAAAAACGTGTTGACTTAAGTGCAACTTGGCATAGTCGCTGGTAACATCGGTTTGCTGGCACTCACTTCGTTTATTTCGAGTTGGATGCTTAAATTTGGCGGCCATCTGAACTCTCTTTTCAAACAAATTTTATCATAACTGTATATAAATTTTTAATTTATTAGAAGTATTTTTGTTTACGAATGGTGGTATAAAGGGGTGATAAAGACTGTAATGTTGTAGAATAGGAAGACAACGAATGTCCATTTAATGTTCCATGTGTGATAATATAACCGCCCCCATCCCAGGTGTTAGGAAGTAAAAGAAAAAAGAGGAAAAATATAACAAAAGAAAATGAAATAGGAAATATCTTTATAAGTAGACAATGGATCGGAATTTGTCCCTTAATGTAGACAAAAGAGAGCAAAGTGTAGAGTTTTAATTGGGGTGTGACAAATGACGAGAACAAAAGAATCATGGGACTTTTAAGTTAAATAGGCTTATGGGGGTAGACAAAGGGAACTACATGGGATTGTTAGGAGTGTAACAAAAGGATCGAACAGTTGACCTGAGATATATTTAGGTTTAGTTTGCGGGTACTTTAGGATTGATAATAGGTTTTATGACGCTGGGTGTCTGTAGTTTTTGCGACAGTCATGAATCAGACTTGATGACAGGTGAATGTTTGACGTGAGTTGTGAGCTGGGCGCAGAAGAAAACAGGTCTTGATTTGGGCCAGTTTGGGAAAGCTTTGAGAGATCGAGATGAACTGACAGCAACAGACAAATACAGCCTCGGCAGGACGTTGAAAGGAGAAATTCACAGAACATGGCGTTGGGGTGGTGAGCTGTCGGTGGGGAGACACGTGGTTCGTATCATGTCGAGGTCACCAAAAATGTAGAATTGTAAGACAAAATCTCATTCTAACATTTAAAACAACTTCCTCTTCGTTAACATGTTAATAAAGTAGAGGAGTGGTTAGAGAAGAGTGTTAGTAAGTCATGGTATGAACGAGGGAAAAAAAGTTAGGAAGCCCTGTTTGAGGAGAAAACATACACAAGTATGGAAGGCAGCATCCAGCGATAGCCAGGATGGATGATGTATCTTCTTGTCGAAGTTGAACCCAGGGTAAAAGGCTCGGAGGATTCTGTTGTATCCCAAGAGAGAAGTTCAAGCCACATGGAATTGTTGTTAGTAATGTATTCTGACCAAGAAAAGAGAAAGTAAGCCGTTGGATTAGAGATGATCTCTGATTGGGCATGCCAGAAAGGAATTTGAATGCTTGAATCAAACAGTGCTGAGTTTAGAAACCAAACAGTTTAAAATTTGTAAACCGCGAACTGTCACTGCAGCTTTTGTTACAGTTGTACGCAACCGCCGCTGCTCCTATAATTTTCTCTAACAGAGGAACCCCTACTAAGTGGTTTGATTACATGAAGGCCAATCAGATTTTAAAGCGTATTAATTCAAACTTACTTTGAAAAACTATTTCTGTAGCGATTATTGCTTAAATAACAGTCAGAGAACTTCCTGGTACCAACAAAGACAGGAAAGAATGGTTATTCTACACTGGAAGGCACAATTTACTTTATTATTACTTCCTTCACTGTGATACTGTTTTAACTTTCGGTAAGCTACACCCAACAGTGTATGTCACTGAAATGAATTATGCTATTCATAGAAGGATTTTGTTTTCTTTTCATTTAACGACCGTTTGGGTCTTACAATCCATTCGAAGATAAGCTCCAATAAGTAATTCCTATGACAATAATGATTTATATATACGGCTATGATCATGTTCACGCACCAGTTCTTATAAAATCATCAAAGTTAAGCGGCAGTGATCATGGCCATAATTAAATTAGTAACCATTTAGGAAAAATCTGCGCTGTAAGTAATTTTCTTTTTCAAATAAATCAATAATCAACAAATCAACCATGGACAAAAACGTGTGATGATTTGGTTTCTTTAGTTTGCTTTACAGCAGATCAACACGTTTGATTTGTTTGACCCCAAAACATAATACCTATTGCAACTGCTTCATTGGATACGATTAATTGTATACAAGTTGCTATTTTAATCATAGTGGATGGATATCTCAACAATATTAGTGTGAAACGATCAACAGAGATCTGAAAGCGTTTTCAATCAACATCACCGACAGTAAACATCATCATCATGTCAAGACTAATGATTCGATTGAAAATTGAACGGAAAACAACAAAATTGATAACTTTAACCGTTTCAATATTTGATTCTACAAATGATCCCAGACACTGATTCATCATTGCTACAGATATTGATGCATTGTGTCGAGTTGCGTTATTTTTAGATTCCGTTACAATTAAGATTAATTCATTCCTGTCTTATTTATTCATCTTTTGCTGTAATGCTTTACTATGTAACATAATAATATTTAACTGGCAAAAATATGTTTCCTCGGATCACATATTTCTGCTAGTATATATTGCAAATAAACATATACTACACTGTCTCCCCTAATGGAGGAGATAAATCTTGAGATAATAGTAATAGGAGAACAGATACTACACCACCTCGCAAGAAAATATACTATCCTACATCACAAAAGTATGGCACAATCACACTGACATACCGGTTCTCGCCAGATCACCGAAGTTAAGCAACGTTGAGCCTGGCCAGTACCAGATGGGTGACCATTTAGGAAGGCGAGGTGCTGTATGTATTACGAGGTAAAATACCAGGTTGAGAAACTGGCGCGGTCTATCCTTCTCTGGAGGGTAGATGGGACTCTCTTAAGCCGTGGTAGGCAACCAATCTAGTGATGGCGTCACAATAAAAAATACCCTTGATAGTCCTGACGAAGCATCAAGTATTCAGCTATCGACAAGATTTGAATTACACTACAAACTCGTATAGTGAGTTCAATCTCAGCTGCAGCCACGCTGAACATCACAAAGGGGAAGCTAATGCTTGGGGTCTCATGAAACAGAACAGCTACTACACTATTTACATCCGCCTCAAAAAAGGTGGTTTCATGACTATTGAACAGATATTACACTGCAAAGATGGTCTTATATACTCTACATTACTCCCCACCCCCCAAAAAACTCAGATTATGTTTTTTAAGTGTGTGTGCATGTTACTACGTGGGTGTGCATGTGTGTGCATGTGCGTGACTACGTGAGTGTGTATCTGTTGTGCTGGTTGTATTAAATTCTGCTTTGCTCAACACTGCTGTGTGACCGACAAGACTAGAAAAGCAAAATAAAATAACGGCATGTTAAGCCTCTGCTTTCTCTCATTCGGTTTCCATGTTTCCTTTTTATTTCCGTTTTTTTTTTTTTCCGTTTTTTTTTTTGTTTTCCCTTCTTTTTCTTCTTCACTTTCTTTTCTCTTCTTAAAGTTTTACATAAAAGTGGAAAGGATAATTGCATAAAACCATTGTCTATGACGACTCTGCAAAATTAGATCAAAGACTAATTCGCAATTAAAAAGTAATTGTTTACTTACCAATAATTAGAACGTTTCCCGTGCGATTTCTTGATACAAGTCTGGGAGCGTCTACACTTAGATTTTTTAAAAAAATGAACAACTCAACTAAAAAGTTCCAGTTTTAGGGAGTTGTACGCTATAGAGAGGATAGGGACATCATGTGAGATATCCCTAACTCTAATCCTAATCGACCAGACCTGGAAGTGATAGACATACAGACAAACATTGAAAATTTCAAACTTTAAAATGGTGTACGCTCAGATACATTGAAGCTCATATAGCAGTGTACATCAAACCTGGCCTAGCGGTATAGGACATAGAAGTGTGACAATGTTGTTCGGTCGAAAGAATTAAGGCCAGCTTGCACTAAGTTTTGGTAAAAGAAAACTTAATTTCAAATTAATTACAAGAATTATGGGGCCTGATAAGCAAGAGGGTCTTGGTTATTTTACTTTCTCAAGATGTTAAAAAAGAGGAATGGCCAAATTTATGATAAGAAGAAATGACATTTTTATCAGAGGGTGTTGCTGTGTCAACACAGTCGTCCCAATGGGCCATCTGCTTTGAGCAAGCTACAAAAAAAGATAAATTTTACGATAATAGGAATGAATAGACGGCAAAGAGTTGATATTAAAACCACGTCATAAACTAACAGGAAATATAGAAGACCGAATTCAACATCACCAAGGAGGTTATATATCGAATTTGTAACTATGTTTGTTTGTTTGGTTATGAACAGTCTAATATCCATACCGCTTGACTAATCGTTACTAAACTTGATTAAAATGACGGTTATAGTCTAACTTAAAAATTATTTAATTTTGGTATACCTAGATCAAAGATCATGGTCAAGGTTACGGAAATGGTAAAAGTAATACTTTGGGGATAACTTCGCTTCTGTTCATTGTAGAGATAAACTACTTGGCCTATATTGTAGCCAATGAAGTCCCACATGTTATATGAATTTGGCCTTGACAGTTCAGTTAAGTTTGACATATGTAATTTTCATTGTCAACCGGAGGTATGCAATATAACAACGAACTTATTTTTGTTTTCTGATTTAAATTAGTTATTTTTTATGAATGCAATATAGATTGGGGTCAGTTTTAGTTAAAGCAAATTTCAAGCAAACAACACACGAGGCAAGACGTGAAATAACTTCAACTCGGATTGTTGCAATTGTTAGACACACGCACATTCAGAGACACACAAACCTAACTCAATATTGCAAACTTTAAAATAAAGCACGCCCCCACATGTTGGAACTCACATGGCAATGGACAATGGCAAAAGAAATGACAAAATAAAAAAATTTACAGCATAATAAAATAACAACTCTACAAATCTCAAATCTGTCATTTCGTTCTCATTCCTGTTCTTCCTATGTACAACTCTTTAGAAACATTCGTTTTTATTAAGACTAGTTTTTTGTGTTTTGTATGCGTGCATGAAGTCAGTGTTGATTGAGTACAGTTGAATCCGTCCGAACTAACAGACTTTGAAAAGAACCCCGATTCGCTGCTTGTAGTTAAATCTGGTTACTCTGGTCGGCAGTGGAATAACAAGCTTTTTGGGTGATGGTTGAAAAGTGGAACCAGCAGAAAAACTTGTTCGTTTACCATATAATTATATCATCTTGCCAAACGTGTGACGGGTGGTGCACGCGCGCGTGTGTGTGTGTGTGTGTGTGTGTGTGTGTGTGTGTGTGTGTGTGTGTGTGTGTGTGTGTGTGTGTGTGCGCGCGCGCATGCGTGCGTGTGTGTGTGTTGAAGCAAGTCATAAAGCAGGCATTCTTGCCAAAATATCTCACAGTTGAACGGAGTAAAGATTTATGGATTATTGTCTTTTTAAAAGTGTCAATACATGTTTTGGTTTTGTTTCTGATTCTTTCCTCCGTGAAGTTTTGGTGTGACTGGCAATTTCAGATCCAGCCAGAATGTGGCACGATAATAAAGAACCCTCTTAGGGAGCTATTCAGCTCCCACATTTAAAAGCCTTCTATCTGTATTTTCTTGCCCTCGTCAGTGCTGCTTTCACTTCAAAATGTTAACGCAAATCAACTCAGCTCAGATTGACAGATGTTTATAAAATTTCGTCAAAACAGGTGCAAAAAAAAATGGGTAAGCCTGCTTGGCCGACAACAGGATTTGAAAAACATTTCAGTATCTTTGTTTTTAATATAAATCTTCCTCCCTCTCCCTTTCTCTTTCTCTTTCTCTTTCTCTCTCTCTCTCTCTCTCTCTCTCTCTTTCCCTTTCCCTTTCGGTTCGAAGGGAATAATTGTAATTCAGTTGAAATTTGGACCTCAAAGGCAACAGATTGCGTGCCTCAACTCCCCGAGTTAGAAGTTGAGTCTAGAGTCCCTATAAAATTGTCCTTAATTGTTAAAATAAGAGAATTCTAGTTATACAAACACCGATGTTTTGTTCGCTTGTTCCATACAGCGTTCAATATCAACGCACCAGTCCTGCCAATGGTGATGCCAACAGAGAACTCGAAGAGAAGGTCCACCAGCAGCCGTAGCCGATGACATATCAACCTCTTGACCCGTCCTTGATGTGATGAATGTTCTATCGTCTATGACTTATGTTTTCTATAGTGTTTAACACTCGAGAAGCTGATTGCCGTACCCAGGACGTAGCACTCCTTTCAGAAACATACCTACGACACAGATACGCCAAAATACTCTCTCTAGCAAACGATAGTAACATAAGAACAATTTTATTCATTTATAGAGTAAAGGAGTACAATAATGAGCTTTACTTAATTAATGGTTAGTTTACAATAGATATTGTATATCATGGACGAGTTATTATTAAATAAGACACAAAAGAGTTGATGAGATATTCCTGCATAATGATGCAGCAAAGTAAAGGGCGGTTAACTCGTTCAGATAAAGGAAATAATCCGGTCCTCATTTCATAGACAAATAGATTCACTAGTCATTTTTTCCATTTCTCCTCAGAAGTGAAAGACGCTACTAATTGTTTGGTTGTTTGTGTTTTTCATGAGTTAACAAACTTCTTTATTTTTATAAGAATAGAGCACATAATAATGACATACATTTTATATATTTTTTATTCGGTTATCATACTTGTACTAGCTCATTGTATAACTAAGACAACATTTTGAAGTTATTTTTATGAACTTATTCTCTGATGACTTTCCTGTCGTTTTTCTGCGTTCTCTTTCTGAGTCCTCGTTGTAGCGTTCTCGTTTCAAAAATAAAACAGTGGAAGCGACTCTGTTACAACTGATCTTGTTTATGCCACCATTGTAGTTATTTCTTAGCCACAACGTGTATATTAATGGATAGATACTGATGACAGTCTGTCCTGATGGTCAATGGTGTGGATATTCTCTCAGTTCTCTTGAAAACTTGAACCCACACAACGGATGGTAATAATAAAAACGGTAGAAACCTTAAGAAAAATCCTCAAAAGTGCAAACCAATTCATATAAACTATAAAGGGGACTGATTCTGACGAATGCGTTCAACCATTGGTTTGATGAAGGTTCATCCTGAGTCAAATCACCAAGGGAGTGATCACATTGTTGAGGAAGAGGGACGGGCAAAGAACTCTGCTAAACAAGTTTAAACGAGTTAAAGATTTGGGTCAAGATTCTATCAAATCGGCTGAAGGTTGTTATCAGACATTTGATTGAGCCCCAGTAGAACTATGCTGTAAAGGAGAGATCGATGCAGAACAACTTGCACCTGATCTGTATGATCCTAGAGGGATGGATAGAACGACAACGTTGAAGCCGCGTTTATCAACTTGGATCAGTTCAAAGCTTTCAACAGGGTCGATCATTACGTCCTGTCATCTGTTTTAAAAATCGCTGGTTTTAAACTGATTTTTTGTAAATGGATCTCCGTACTGTACTGTGTACTGACATTAGTGGTACAGGTTAATGGAAAATGCTACAAAACTTTCGCCATCTCTCGGTCAGTGTGCCTGGAGCAATGTCACCACCCTTCTATCTCGTTTCAGCTGGACTGATGAGTGGCTCGAATCCTTGGCGTGTGGTTTGAGCCAGGATTCCATCTCGAAAAGTATTGGTCAGAGGTACAGTCAAAGGTCGTCATGTACATCTTCCCTCTCATCCTACTGACTGGCTGTACTTCATCTGCCTAAGCATGACAGGAATTGGGTTTGCCTTCATCTTCAATCATTCGGTCTAGGGTTGTTGCAGGTTGTGGGATGACATGCAGTTCCTCAGAGAGTGTCGAGTCATGCTCAGGAAGCTTCCAAGGTCCAGCAACCTTTCTTCAGCTTTTAGAAAAGAAATCCATTGGGGATTATTGAGGAGGAGCCACCAACAATCCACTTGTCGAGCAGTTGGGATTGTCAGAAGAGGAGATTCACTCCCAGTGGAGTTGGGTGCCATGTTCAAGTCATCTCAACAACTCTGAGTTTTCCTTGACCTGACGATTAGCCCGGAATGCATTACTCCTTAATGCTATACTATCCAGTAGTGGATTTGCTTGGTGGTCCCCATTGCAGAGCTCCAGCAGAAGAAACGCTGGAACATGCTTTCCTCGAATCCAGCAAACTCTAGCAGTACTGAGGGTATGTTAACGAGCATCCTCACCTGCTGAATGTATCCTTCGTCATCCACAATGTCAGAAAGAAACTAATGGTGTTTCTCACGAACCTAACCATAGCGAGAATGGTGATGTGAACGTCTCGTCTGAACAAGAACCGAAGAGTTGAATCTTTTGCTTATCAGTATCTGATCGTGTTCTTCAAACACCAATTAAAAATGCAATAAGAAAAGATTACACACCATCAATTAAAGTAGCGAGCTTGTATGTACGCAGAGGAGCCAAGTTTGAGTATGTGTTCTTCACTTGAGGATAATGCATGCAGTTCCTGATTCTGTCGAACCCCAGACCCTTTAAGGTGAGCTTTTTAGTTTCTTATTCCAGTGAATGACCCCCCCCTCTCCCCTCCTGATAGGAAATCTTCTAGACGCTCGTTCACCAGTTTTTTTTCTACCCCTAGCTTCCCCCAAATTACATTTATCTTGGAAAGACATCACATACTTCCCAACTCCCCGACTCTATTTTATCTTTTCCTATATAGCCCCACTTAGAGATCGACCTGCTTGTTTTCGGTTCCCAAGAAGTCGGAAAACAGTGTGCGGTCTACCATTTAGAATGGGTTGGGAAGGTCTTACAAACATCTGTTTTCATTTTTTGTTTTTCCCCACCATACGCCAATGAAATTATTTTTTAATAAAAACGATTTATTTATGTACATATTTATTTGGAAAAAAATCGATTTGGGAATCTTAAGTAGGACCAACCCTGGAGTGAATGTAGTATCATGGTGCTTGAAAACATACACATATATATATATATATATATATATATATATATATATATATATATATATATATATATATATATGTATATATATATATATATATATATATATATATATATATATATAAAGCTGAATGTGTGTGTGTGTCTGTATGTCTGTGTCTGTGTGTCTGTGTCTGTGTGTCTGTGTGTGTGGTCACGAATAGGCTCGTATATGGTTGACTATTTTAAAAAACTGATTGCATATAATGATAGATGTATCGATACACAGGAATGGGTATGTTTGATCTGGCAGAACGGTGGTTTATTAAAATTGTGGGGTCTGCGTTCGCGTCTGGCCTCCATAGAATGGAAATAGGCACAAACTTTAATAAAGTTTAATAAGTATACTTTGATAATTATGTTTAAGTTTGAAGAAATATGGTATAATAAAATTATGGGGTGTTCGTTCGCACCTAACCTCCATAGAATGGAAATATGTCACAAAGTTTAACAAGGTTTTTTAATATAGATCCACAGAATATTGTAATAAGTGTTTCAGTGTGAACAGATATGGTATAATAAATTATGGGGTTTATCTATTTTATTTTTACTTTCATCATATTTTGCTTTGGTTTTGATACCCCCAAATTCGGCCCAAATTTACAACCCTTCCTTTTCATAATTTATCATACTTTCATAAATCAGAGTCCATTTTCTGTAGGCTGTTTTTGAACCCAGTCAATGACGGGTACTTTTGCTCGTATATATATATATATATATATATATATATATATATATATATATATATATATATATATATATATATTAGCATTGCCCGGTCGTAAAATACGATTAATTATGATATTTTAATTTATGCAGATTTTATATTTATTATTTAGAACCAATACTCTATTAATTATTATATTGTACCCAATATATAGTAGTGATTTCCAAAGTTAAAAAATATATGACTTAATTGAAATGAGTTAGAATCGAAACCAGAACATGTAACTATCCAGTGTTAGCCCTTATCAGCTTAGCTAAGTACATATGCATATTCAAGCCTTAAGAATTAAAGTTAAGCATATAATTGTATATTTGAAGATGCATAGAAATGACACGATTAGTTGACTTATTTTTGTCAAGTAACTTTTTTTTGCCTATTTTGTCCCCTTAGCAGCTATTTTTACCAGTTAAAAAGCAAATGGAATTTGTTCCACATGTCCAAATCCTCTACATATCCAATTTCAAGTCTGTAGACCAAACGTTGACAGAGAAGTTTTGTAGAGACCGTTTCTCACACAAACAGATATTTTTATAGTATTTCGATTTGTAAACACTTAAATGATACTGATTTGTTGTTAACAGTTATGCCTTGTCTCAGTTGCTTTTATGTTTTGTTTCTTTGCGTTTTATCCATCCATTTTAATGTTGCATAAAGATGATTCATGATGGAATCGTAATAATTCTGGAACTTTTATTAATCGTTTTGATTATACAAGAAAAATGCATTACACCATGAATTAAAACGATCAAAAGAAGTATAGTGAAACAGAATAATTCTATAATTTTCCACAATGTTTGCCTGAATATATATATATATATATATATATATATATATATATATAGTCATACAGTACTGCTTCGCCGTTTCACAGCTCATCAGTGTGGCTAGACTAGCAACTACTGCTGTTATGCGGGCTGTGAATTAACAATGTTTTGACATTGTCCAAAGTACCTAAGCTCAATTTGTTTACACAAAGAGCATCACTTCATACGCTAATTGTGATTTGTATATCACTTCCCAAATGCTCAACCTAAGATAGGGAGCATTATAGTCATCCACATCAGTGCGGCTAGACAAGCAACTACCTCAAGTAAGGGTCGAAACCCTTAAAACATGAATGAAACATCCAACACATTGTTTCTCTTTGGGGAACTTTGAATCTTTTCTCCCGCTTTTTTTTTTTTTCTTCCTCCCTCGTTGTGCCAATATTTTAATCGTTTTTAAACGTTAATAAATTTATTTTAGTGTCCCCGTACTTTTGGCACATTTAATAAGTTCCCCATTAGAACTCTTTATTTTTCGACACAATATTATTTTGTACGCTATCGATTTTCTCCTAACGAGATGATAGCCGAAAGAGCTCTCGAGAAACTTCCGCTTACTAATTAAAAAAAAATATATATATATATATATATATATATATATATATATATATATATATATATATTTAAAAAAAAAAATATATATATATATATATATAGTTATTACTATAATGTTTTTTAATACCTACAGACACTAGTGTTTCATCCTTTTGGGAATCATCAGTGCAGGGAGTTACGATTTCAGCTGTTCGGGAGATTCGTACCCAGCCACGAAGCCATCTCTGACTCCATTAGCAAAGAAACAAACCGCATGGCTAACATAAATCGCAATAAATACAGTTGAAATCACCATTTATATAAAGCGTAAATGTCTCGATGGCGAGACTGATCTTATGATTCTAATATTATGATCTTATGATTATAACATTATGATCTTATGATTATGACATTATGATCTTATGATTATAACATTATGATCTTATGATTATAACATTATGATCTTATGATTATAATATTATGATCTTATGATTATAATATTATGATCTTATGATTATAACATTATGATCTTATGATTATAACATTATGATCTTATGATTATAATATTATGATCAGTGCATGTGAGCTTAAGTGACCGACTAATTTGAACTTAAAGTGCTCAACAATAAGAACGGAGTTCTTACAGTGGCTGACATATTGTTAGGATTATATCATTCTAGGTTTATATGCTAATAAAATAAATTTTCTCTTTGTTTGCTTTGATAAATATATAAGCTTAAAACTTCGAATGGTAATCATATTTTCTTCTTCTAAAGCAAATATTTTGCAAAAATAGATAACATTTTTTTCTTTATTTCAACTTGTCTCTCTTTTTTTCGAACCATAGTCATAAAATAATAGAAAGAATGATACTTGTACACTACCTGAAGTCAATCAGAGTTCAAGGCTAACCACCAAAAATCGACTCCTACGCGACGTTATTCTTTCTCCGACAGTTGGATGATGTGACACAAGAGTCAGAAAGTGGGATTTGAAAACCCAGCGTCCTAGAGGAAGAGCTGTCTGGCCTGCAAAAAAGCGTCTGGGGAGCCCTGCCAACATTCTCCAGTATAGGCACCTCATCCAATTGGCAATAAACTAAATCCTTCTCAAAGGAGAAGGCAAAGCATAGGAGGATGGGCCTCCTAGTACTGCACTAAACAATACATACTCCTCAATTAACAGGGAACAAGCCATCTTAAGAATGGCCTAGACTAGAAATGCTGGTCTATGATCAGAAGCCATAAGATGACACCAGAAAATGTAATATATAGATAAGATGACAGAATTCCATTTATTTTTGTATACAGTGGAACCTCCAGATACAAAATTATTTGGTTCCAGCTTGGCTTTTGTATACTGAAATTTTCATATCCTGAAAGGCGTTTTACGCATTAATATCTTTCCTTATGAAAACATTCATTAAATGTTATGATTAGAGTAAAATCAGATTTAAATAAAAGTCAAATAATAGCTAAGCTAACAGTTAATACCTGTACATGAAGTAGATATTAGAACATAATGCAATAATATTTTTTTTAATTTAATTTAATACGAAAATATGACACCTGAACTTTCAAGTGAAGCGATGTTTGAACCACATATGAAACACTTAAAATTCATGTTTTATGTTTTCAGTTTTTAATCTCTAAGATGTCGACGGTTCAGAAATTTCGTGTTTGAATTTATAAATGTTATTCAAGATGGTGTGGGATACGTGCAATGTCTGCATTGCTTAATGGTGGTATCAAATGCATCACTTTGTCCTTCATAACTTTCAAACAATCGTGACAAGATATATACCCGAAGTAAGAACAATACCGTTTATGCTCTGTAGAGGTTTTTCTTCTTGACGGACTCCAAATTTGGGAAGTGTCGCTTCACGGTCATATCGTGCATGTTTTTTGAAACATGCATCATATGACCATGAAGCGAGACTTCCTAAATTTGAAGCCCGTCCAGAAGAAAAACCTTCTTTACAATCCAGCTACAAATTAGCAACATCGTGAAGTGCAGGAAACCGCACACTGTTGTTGAGTAACTTATCAAGCCATGTACACAGAAACTGGTGTAACTGATGATCGGACCAAATGAAAAAAAGAAAATCCAACAAATTTTGCTTTCTAATGACACAATCCACCAACGGATTGATGACATGTCTACTGATGTATGCCGTCAAGTTTGCTCTGAAATCAAGCAAAGCACACTCCAGGCTACCTTACAATTAGACGTTCTTGTGTGGCAGTTGATCACCTTCATTCGCTATGAGAAAGAGGGAAAGATAAAAGAAGAATTTTCGTTTGCAATACCTTGCCAAGCACAGAAACAGATGCCAAAGCCATTTTTTTAAGTTAATGAACTTGGGTGACAGAATTTCAAGCGCATTTAACACTTATGATGCTCCTGATTGGTGGTCAGAGGAGAGTTCATCACTGGTCAAGAATGAATGGCCATACGTAACGTCTTTATTATATATATATATATATATATATATATATATATATATATATATATATATATATATATATATATAAAATTTATAAAATATATATGGCGATTAAGCTACACTGAATATTCTGCGTTTCATCCACTATAGGATTCGTCAGGCTTATGCGCAAATTCTGTGGTTATTTCTTGTTTTTATATATGTTGAGGATTTTAGTTAGCCAATCAGCTTTCTAGTATCCACCGCGCCCCTTCCTATCAGCCAATGGGCATGCATTTTATCGAACAAAGGATCTGTTTTAGAACTAGGTTGGTGGTTTAAGGTAGACGTTTTCCTTTCTTTTTTTTTTATTTTATATATATAAATATACCTATGTGTACACACATACATGCACATATATATACATATATATATATATATATATATATATATATATATATATATATACATATATGTGTGGTCGTTTATGTATATTCATGTTTATTTAATTTATTTATTTGTTTGTGTTCTCTTGTTATTGTTAGTTTTAAAGCTATTTTGTATCGCTATCCTAGAGTAAGTTTTATTTTGTGAACACAGTTGTTTGCTATTTCTCGTCTACAGTTTAATAGATTTAGGGGTTCTTTAAAGTACAGGATAGCAAATTTTTCATGGAGGCATAATTTACATGGGTCGTCTTAATGTCTGCACGTGGTAGCTTGTCTTATTATTTTCCATTCGACTACCGGCGAATGTCCGCTCTCTTTGAGTCCCCAGTATTTATTCGCTAGTGTTGTTTTTATACAGTGTTTTTTATTTTTGAATGCACTTTTGTGGTCATAGTATCGGGTTTTGAAATCTAAGGAAGTCATGCCTACGTAATATTTCTTGTTATTCGGGTTTTCTTTCGCAAATATTGTTGCTTGATAAACTACGCTTTTTGTTGGACATTTATTTTGGACTGGGCAAAGTTGCATTTATCTTGTTAAATCGCGGATAAGCCTGACGAATCCTATAGTGGATGAAACGCAGAATATTTAGTGTAGCTTAATCGCCATATATATTTTATAAATTACTAACTAGCTCTACCTACATATTGAGCACTTTTGAAGTAAATACTTAAAGTTTACGCATAAATCTATACTTTCGTATATTAAATTTATGTGAGTAAATGAAGTAGTTATATATATATATATATATATATATATATATATGTGTGTGTGTGTGCGTGTGTGTGTGTGTGTGTGTGTGTGTGTGTGTGTGTGTGTGTGTACGGCATAATCACGTTGACACACCGGTTCTTGTCAGATCACCGGTTAAGCAACGTTGAGCCTGCTTAGTACCAGATGGGTGACCGTTTAGGAAATCTAGGCGCTGTATGTGCTTTCTGCTTACCTTGGCATTGTTTCCGGTCGTCCTGAACCTCCAGTTTCCACTGATAGTCGACTCAGAAGAGGTGTGGTTGTGGGTTGCGCAACTCTTGCCACAAAAATTTCACGCACAGGCACTGTCAAGACTGAAGACTGTGAGTAAATGAAGTAGTTATATATATATATATATATATATATATATATATATATATATATATATACCAAGTGTGCACAAATATAGACAAGAGAACTTTTTACTGCAAGGTTTATTAAAAGAGACTAAGAATAATACAATCTTAAAATCAGCATCGAATGTCTCAATAAATTTGAATTATCATCAAATATCATCTTTCAGAGTCACGAATGTGTGCATTAAATATTTTGAATGGTGGTTATTTGTAATTAGAAGCCACAATCAACTGTGACAGATGCCATCTTGAATTTAAAAGCGAACAAAACATTTTATTTTATTATAAAGAGATTATATTTCATACAGCAAGTTTCTGATGATAACCGGTTTAACTTCTAGAATGAAAGAACTTTCCTATTCTATCAATTATTTATATCTGCGAATGATTTGCACTCAAGAATATATTAGAACAACGTCCACTTTAACTTTCATTCAATTCAGGATTTTCAAGGGAATACTATTATTATGAATTCATACGAACACTACACAAGGATAAGTAATATTATATTCTATTTATATTATATTTGAATGATTGTTCTTTGTCAATTGAAAGGATTCTCTTCGAAATTCTATGCCGTCCTAATGTCACGATGCACCTGAGGAAGGTTAGTGGTTACATCGGCCGAAAAATTGCGAGAATAACATCCCAGATGTGTACAGTAGTTCGAATAATCCAGGTAATACAAATTATAAACTTTCATCCAAGCACTTCCGAAAAACAAACAGTACAGTTTGAAGTCGTTGTTCCAAGACAACACCATATTTCCTTTCTGTTTGTAAAAAAACAGATGAGATACCTGATGCAGTAAAACCTAATCATTATTCTCAAAATCTTTCTATTCGTGGTGACACCATATTCTCTGCGAGTATAATTAACTAATTATAATGGTGAGACTCAGACAAAGAGGATTATCTTGACGCACTCAATCATTTTGTCTTTGATTCGTGTTTTCTATTTCAAAATCAAAAGAAGTTTTGCTGCTGTTGTCCAATTCTTCTTTCTTACAACTCGAGTAAATTGACAGGTCAAGATGTATCACCTTGGCTTTGCATGGGGTCTTAAAGCATCAACAAATTATTAGCACAAACGATTATTGCTTGTATGCAACGTTCAAATGTTAATCATATGTACTAGCGTGAGCCGTAAAAAATTCCAGTTAGTTAAAGAACACGGGATTTAATTAGATCAGTTCCATGCTTTATTTTTAAACATACTGATGACCCGTTGAGTCATAACCACTTCCGCTATGTGTTTCCTTCAAAAATACATACGCTGTGACATATCCGTTAAGTTCAAGTGTCCTTTTCTTAGCTATGTCCAGTTGTTTTTATGGGTCTCTACTCGTAATTTTTTTAGAAATCGCCCATGTAGCTATTCATGTCTAACTAAAAATAATTAGGTTACTTCTATATTATCATCCTTTTCTTCCTCCTGCTCCTTCTTCTTTTCATTAAAATGTCAACTGTTTTCATCATATAGTCAGTCTTCCCTTTGATTCCAATTTCTCCCAGACATTTTCCATGCGTCCTTATGAGTATTAGTATTATAATGGCTTTCTTTATGTCCCATTTTCCTTACAAGTTCTGTGTATTTTGATTCGTTTTCATTCTCTTTGATTTTTATTCTGTTGTTTATAAGGACGGTAAAATGTATAAAATTTGGTAGTTCTTTTTTCTTTCTTGTAATGTCTCCTTGCTTGGATGAGTTTATATGTTTGTATCTCCTTGTTTCTGTAGAATTTGCCATTTTCGTTTTCCAGTACCGGCTTGTACCTGTACCATTTTTCATGTTCAAAGTGAAGCCATGTGCATATTTCCCAGTGTACTGCTTCATCACACACTTGTATTTGTATTCTTTTGGGACTAGTTTGCTGCATTTCCTTTTTATATGATTTACCGTTTCGTCTCTTTATTTGCAAAGTCTACATTTACTGTTTTCCTAAGTTTGATCTATTTCAGCTTTAATGTAATTAGTTCTTATTGTATTGCTATGTATAACTGTCAGTAGTGATTTTATTTATTTATTTTTTTTTTTTGCACTTAGACATGTTTTGATTTCATGGGTCTCTTCTCTTGTCATTCTTATTAATCATTCATGTAGCTGTTAATTTTTACACTTTTCTTGTCTTTTTGTTTCTGGTTTCACCGCTTTATTGTTTTCTTTGACTGTGTCTCTTGCTACAGTGATCGATCTTTCAATGTAATTTTACAAATCTTTTTTTTGTCTCCCACAGTTTTTATACTTTCCAGTTCTTTTCTCCTTCATTCATTGTCAGTATCATCTATCGGATGCTGTGTATTGTTCATGGTTTTTAGTTTCCTAGTCTTCTAGTAAAGATGTCTAAGTTCTTTTGTCCAGCCTATGAATGGTCCAGAGTATCTTGTTAGTAATAATGCAAATATATTTATTCCTTTAACTAAATGTCTACTATATAGTTTCATTTCAAAGAGTTTTCTTGTTGTTCTCATGTATTCTTTTACAACTTTCTCCTTCAATTTCTGTAAATATGAGGGTGTATGTTTCCAAAACTTCCAAATATTTATAAGCATTATATTTGCCAAGCGCCCTCATTTTCTTTTGATTTTCATGCCTTCTGATCTAGGAATAATTTTCTCATCAGAGAGATAAGACATCCTTTTAATAAGAAAATAGACTTTATAACTTAATTTAAGTTTTTAATAATATTTTAGCGCTTATCTCAATACTTAATAAAATAGAAACGATTTTCCCGTCTATAATAAAACATTATAGCAATACAAACACAGAATAAAACAATATGGTAACACTACTTGATGTAGATTTTGTAAATATTATTAGTCTATTTTATTCATTATCATAAATTTCTATATTTTATATATGGTACACATTACATATTTTCTATTATATGTTGCTATATTCAAGCGCTTATCATTTAACAAATGGGTACTTATGCAGAATATGGACCGTACTAAAATAATAACATTATTATTATTTAGAAATCCATTCCTAACATAGGAGGTGAGAGCTTTTTGTAACTTGTACTTTCAACTAACATTTGAATACACAAACAATACCATATAAAGTTATATTTAATTTGAATATCATATGTAAAAAAATTGCACATTCCACATTCTGCATAAGTACAAAAACATATCCACACCAACACAGCAAATCAGGATCATGAAGAACAGAGAATAGGGTGCTCCTTGCTTTATTCTGGCTTGAAACAAAACACAATATTGGTCATAGCCGCCTTTGGCTGACAGTTATGACCAGTGACCGATAGTTTTTAAGGCAGCTAGCACCCACCAATCATTGCAGGTAAATGTCAATGCTCTCAAGTAAATGAAAAGAGTACTGATCACTAGTTACCATCAGTCACTGTCATAACCACTAATGACCAACAGTTCCTCCACTGGATGATAAGTAACTGCCTCAAATCAATGCCTGTTAAAGACAAACGATCTCAATTCGGAGCAGTACAATAAAAGCCAACACTGATCATAATTGCAGTTACAAAGGCAGCCAGTGCCCACTAGTAAACACGAGTACTTGCAAGTAATCATCCCCAATCAGCACTAATCACCAGCAATCATCAGTACCGACAATGACAGCTAATGGCTTCCACTACAGGGAAGGCAGATGATTCCATTTTTGCCATGACCACCAGTGGTCCCCACTAACAGCCATAGTTTAATTTGTTTTTGGCAAAGAGGGGGAGGGTCCTTTACCAAATCTGTTCTGGCTGTGTATCATACTTTCACAAGGCCACACTGGTATACAAGTTCTATTATATATATCTATAATATAAAGCTGAACGTCTGTGTGTGTGTCTGGTCATGAATAGGCTCCTATATGGTTGACTGTTGGAATACTGTTGCCATATCTGGGCAGGAGCTGCCAAAAACAGCCTATCCTGCCTTGACAGAGTACAAAATAGACTTTGTGGCTTAGTGGGGGGGGTGCCCTTTTCTCTATCCTGCAACCTCTCTCCCACAGAAGAGACGTTGCGAGCCTATCCTTGTTTTATCGTTATTTCCATGGCATGTGCTCATCTGAACTCCAATCTCTGGTCCCCCCTTGCCAATCTTTCACAAAAAACACCCGTCTAGCTGAATCCACTGTGAAAAATTTCCCCCACACTATATCTGTGCCTAAATCAAAATGCGGATTCCATGAACAAAGCTTCTTTCTTGGAACTGCACGCCTGTGGAACTCTGTTCCGTCTGCCTGCTTCCCACCGGACTACATCTTGGATGTCTTCAAGTCCAACGTTAACAAATTCCTAATGAACCACCCCCTTAAGTAAACACTTCATCAAATCTCCACACTAACGTAATGTACTTGCAATAACCCTTATCCCTGAGTGGCTTCCGGGCCTTGATAAGTGGTGATCACTGTGTAAAAAAAAAAAAACTAATATAGAAAACTGATCACATATAACGATAGAAGATGTATCGAGACACAGGAATGGGTATGTTTGATCTGGCATAATGATTATTCATTAAAATTGTGGGGTCTGCATACACGCCTGGTCCATAAAGTATGGAAATAAAAAATTAAAAAATTAAAAAAAACGTTTACAAGTATTTTTGATATAGATGTACATAATAATACTTTGATAAGTATGTTTTAACTTAAATAGGGATGGTATAATAAAATTGTGGGATCTGCGTTCGCGCCAGGCCTCCATAGAATGGAAATAGGCACAAACTTTAATAAAGACTTTTCATATCTATCTACATAAGTATACTTTGATAATTATGTTTCAGTTTGAAGAAATATGGTATAATAAAATTATGGGGTGTTCGTTCGCGCCTGACCTCCATAGAATGGAAATATGTCACAAAGTTTAATAAGGTTTTTTTAATATAGATCCACAGAATATTGTGATAAGTGTTTCAGTGTGAACAGGTATAGTATAATAAATTATGGGGTTTATCTATTTTATTTTTAGTTTCATCAAACATGTGTGTGTGTGTGTGTGTGTGTGTGTGTGTGTGTGTGTGTGTGTGTGTGTGTGTGTGTGTGTGTGTGTGTGTGTGTGTGTTCATCGAACTTATTCCCTTCACACTGTATTGTATCTAGTGAGACGTATCTCACAGAGAGCATAAAAGTGGAGGAGGTCAACCAAAAGGTCAGCTTATCTTACAAAACAAACACTTTGATAAAATTTGTAATTTCATCGCACCATGACACTTTATATGTTTATTTATGTAAATAACAAAGTCAGGCATAAAAGTCGACCGAAAAAAAAAAGTACGAATGAAAATAATCTGTAAAACGAAATATGTAAACTAGAAACAGCAAACGCCAGCAATTTATTTGAAGCTATTAACTTGTAATTTCGTACATTTCTCCATCTCTTCTTATCACATTATGGACATTATGAGTATGCGTACCTGTCATTGTTCCGGCTATTTTAATATTATTAAACAGGTCGAGTGTTCAGGAGAGTTAGAGAAATATACAATATTACAAGTTATTAATGCTTTCTTAACTAAATGTTTATGTTTTGTTTTGCCTAAAATATTTATGGATGCCTTTATTAGCGTCACTAAATATATACTCCATATTTTACATTGTCAATAGCTTTGGAGCATGGTCTCTGGCCTTGGTACTGTCCATTTTGAACGACGATAGAGCCTTTGTGTTTAGCCAAGAACCACACCTGTGGTGTGACCACTTAGGGGAACGATATTGTGGAGAGTGCTGAGTAAGACCGGGTAATTGTGCTGAGATTTTCTGTTAAGCATTAATTGGATCTTGGACAGCAGCGAGTAACCTATTAAAAGGGATGGATTTATTGTGTTTTTGTAAAACAGACATATTTTATTGTTTGGGAAAAATGACAGGAAATGTCAGATTAAAGTTAGAATGAACTCATACATTCGTTTGGCCTGACGAGCCTGTGCTCAGGATGTCTGGCTTTTTGAGTGCGAGGGGTGAAAGTGTTAACCTTTTGAGCGTGTGAATAAATTTCAGTTCTGATCCCAGATTCGCAAGCCTTGCAGAGGTGCACACATGCATAGGATTCGGGAATTCCTTGAGGGATGTGTTGAGTTCTGATTGGTTTGCGGAACAGGTTACCCCCCATCACCTTCCAATATAAGCAAATGCCCGAGCGAAGCTCAATCTCAAGAGAAACACACTCACTCAAGAAGCGCCCCCCTCGCTCCATCACGATCGCTATCGTGGAGAATGAAGAATAAGATTTTGGATTGTTTTCTGGTGTAATCGAACTGAACAATTGTACATATGTAAAACACCTGTAATTTTCGTGAATTAACATTTTAGTAGACTAGAATCCCCTGAATTTGTTTTCTTATCGGCTTGCATGATTTTCAGCCGAAATCGACACAAAACACTCCCAGAAGACGACGATCATCAGCCATTGCAGTTTCAACAGGGTTAGAGGCCACATTTGCTGAGGCACGTTGTTTGAAAACGAAACTGTTGTTGTCTGTTGTTAACGAATTAACAAGAGAGAGAGAGAGAGAGAGAGAGAGAGAGAGAGAGAGAGAGAGAGACGTAGCATGTACGCGGGATTGAGTTGTACACGGGTGTGTTGGCTTACATTGAAAAAAAAGAGTCAAGAAAGAAAGCAAAAGAGGAAGAGAGAGGGTGAAAGAAAGAAAAAAGTGTCGATTTTAAAGGGGTATTTGTGCAATTTCCTTCTTTTTGATTTATTACATTGTATTATATTTGACTTTTTTTGTCATAGGGTGTAAGGGACATAATCAATAATGATAATAATAATAATAATAATAATAATAATAATAATAATAATAATAAGTGTGTGGAAAAAAAAAGTAGATTTTAAAGTAGATAATTGTGCAGTTTTCCTTCTTTTTGATTGATTGTATTATATTATGTAAAAGACCTGCAATTTTTGTGAGTTAACTTTTTAGTACAATCACCTGAATTTGTTTTCTCTTCAGCTTGCATGAAAAGCTAATTGATTTCCAGCAGAAATCGGCACAAAGCCTGCAACACTGAGAATCCTGTTAAGCACTCCTGGGAGACGACGATCATTGATCGTTGCAGTTTCAACAGGGTCAGAGGCCACATCTGCTGACCTAATGCGAGAGGCTTACACACCGATATTTAATATGAATTGCATATAAATGTTATGTTTTAGTGAAGGAAGAATACAAAGGATATTTATGGGCATTTATAATACAATATGTAAATAAAATGATGCATTAAGAGAATAGAAAAGTCATCAGTTATCAAATGCTGCCTAAAACATAAACAGTTTTGTAAATGCAAAAATTTGAGAAAATCGAAATTTTATAACAAAACATTTTTATACAATAGATAAGAATATAAAATTTATTTTCAGTCATTTATACAAACACGTGTTTGGTGATGAAAGTTGGGTTAGTAATCACAAGTCTTAGAATTTTGTAGGTCAATAGGTTCATAGTGCAAATATGTGTGTGTAATATATATATATATATATATATATATATATATATATATATATATATATATATATATATATATGTGTGTGCAAATTTATCACTGTGGCATTGTGTATATGTGTGCGTTGGTTTACTTTGTTCTTGTTAGTATGTGTAAGTGGATAGCAATTCTTTACTGTTCGCTGGACTCTTGCTAATGTGTAAAAGTGTGTGCACGAGATGAAGAAGGTTTGTATGCGAGTCATTGAGTCATTTCCACATCCTCCAGCCTTTGCTCAGAGTGGGAAGATATTAAGCAGACGTCCGGAGTCCTATTCAAGGTGCAACTGATTTGAGAATTCTCTGAGTCTCTAGCTTTTTAGCTGTTTGTTTTATAGGAGTTTCTAATTTCACACTGGTTTATCATTCTCACATAAAGTTTTGCTACTTTTGGAGTTTGAAACGATTTTCATTGGTTAAAAATATTTTGAGTTCACACGTTTCTGTGAAAACTTAGTTGCTTTCGAAAGTGAGGAAGAAAATGAATCGAAATGAACCTGAGAAAGAAAGAGGCATTTGCTTTTTAGCATTTGTAGGAATTTCTACACGGTTAAGTTGTCATGGATTTGTCTATCCCTACCTATAGAAAACTTTTAAGGCAAAGGTTGGACTTTTCAGCCATTTTGTAAAGCAACTTAACTAAAAACACAAAAATGGATGCATGATTAGCCTAATAGTTACTGTCTTATATATTCAGTTATGCTCAGTTCAAATCATATTGGATCTAATATGATTCCCCTCACCTCTACTCCCCACCTGTTTATGGATAAACTTGGAACTTGTATTTGATTAATGCTGTGCAATGAATTGTGAAAAGAGGAAAATGAATAAAACCTAGTCATTAGGCTTTTTTGGAATGAACTTTTACCAGAAGGCAAGGGAATGGTGCCAATTTCGGTGCATCTGCCACTATATAAAGCATTAAAACTAACCTTTCGCCTACACGTCAGTGGGATTTTATGCAGCAACCAGGATATCAGAGAGTTGGCCTCATGGAGCATGGCACATAGTATTGGCATCCTTTCACTGGCAGACTTCAGAACCAAAGATTTCATGTTTTATGCCATTGCAGATCATATGCCAAGCACTACTCAAGAGGGGGTCTCCTATTTTTGATATCTCAACATCTTTGGTACATATCCAGAGCATGAGGTTTTAATAGAGGAATGGGGTGTCATTCTTGATCTCAAGGCAGATAAGGTAGGAGGAGGAGCTAAAGAGATGGAGAGGTGTGAGATCAGCATGCCTGACCTGATGGCTAGATGTAATCTGGTGTGCAGGTTTCATGTCAGTCAACCGGGGCAGGAGATATGAACATGGACAAATAGTGTATGTTCCTACCCAAATACTTATTTGGATATTAGTTAGAAGACAGGACTAAGATATTTTATCATGTTCTATGTTCACGTGACTAGGTTAAATGGACCATAAACCAGTTTTAGCCCAGTTGAGGTTAGGGAATAAACCTAAACTAGCAGAGTACTTGAAGTTAAATACCTCCTTGCCGAAGATAAAAGACTTCTGGGAAAAGCTAGAGCTACTTATCCAAGAGACTTTAGTGAGGGTGGTTACTGGGAGAAAGAGGTGGGTTAGACTGAAAACTAAAATCAAAAACTCCTCCATCAAATATGCTCAGCATCTTGCACTAGATAAGGCCAAGGTGAAGAAACAGTTAGAAGAGAAACTAGTCCGGGCTGTGAATAAGAGAAATACTGTTAGACAAAAACTAGCTTAGAAGGACCTTCAATGTGAGGCTAGCAAGTGTTGCGAGGGTCAAGTAGTTAGAGCTAGGCTAGGAAAAGTTTCCAACAAAGTTGCAGATGAGCATAAAGAGATTTCTAGGCTCGGATAGGCATATTTCAAAAGTCAAGCACCTGGATGGACGTCCTTGGGGTCGACTCAGGAGATCTACAAGAGATTTCGGGATGATTTTCAGAAGCAGTTGACACAACCACTTGATACCCTGGTACACGAGTTTGGTGAATATTTGGCTGACTCTCCCTGCCTTAATACCTTGGTGTGGCTAGAGAAGTTGTGAAGACAGGACCACAGAGCATGAAACCTTGAAGCAGGTCATTGAAGCAGGTCGTTGAAGCAGGTCGGTTGAAGCAGGTCGGTTGCAATAAATTGCCAGGACTTAATTATCTGTCCTACAAATTGTATTTGAGGCTTTTGCACATACTGATGGATATGTTCAATAATTGGTTTGCCAAGGGTTCTATTCCAGGTCACCAATGGAGTGATCACATTGCTGTAGAAGAGGGACAGGCAGTATATAGAGGAAATAGATGACTACAGGCCCATAACTCTGCTAAACACAAAGCTAAAGATTTTGGCCAAACTCCAATCTAACTGGTTGCAGAATGTTACCAAAGAGTTGATCAAACCCAAGCAGAACTATGCTGTGAAGGGAAGATCGATTCAGAACAATTATCACTTGATCTGTATGATGGAGGGATAGATGACAAAGAAATTGCATTGATCAACTCAGATCACTTCAAGGTCGACTACTACTTACTGGCATCTATTTTAGAGACGACTGTTTTAAACTAACATTCAAACGTATTATATTGCTTTCAAATAGCAATCGTGCAGCTTAACGGAAAATGTTTTAAATCTTTTGCTATCTCCCAGTCAGTATGTCAGGGTTATACGCTGTCATTCCTGCTCTAGATCCTTACATTGGAGCCACTACTTTACAAGCTAAGACACAAGAAAGCAAGTTTGGTCCTTCGTGGAATTGCTTTGCCTGGTGGAGTGTGAGCCAGAGTTTCTGCATTTCCTGCTGATATCACCATCTTTGCGTCATGCTTCTGAGACATCAAAATGATGACAGAGGCGCTCACTCATTATGAAACAATCACAGGAGTCAAAATCAACTGCAGTTTGTGAGTCAACCTGAGGTTGAATACCAGAGCGTTTACACCACCTTCCTGGCTTCTTTCAGCTAGATAGATGCTCTGGTTTGAATCCTTTGTGTGCCTCCAGTTCAGAAGTAATTGGTCAAAGGTACAGTCAAAAGTTGAAGCATCAATTAACTCTAGGCTTTGGAGAAAACTCCCCCTAAAGGGTAAAACTGAGATGTGCACCACTTACATCTTTCCTCTCTCATCCTGTACTGATTGGCTGTACTTCTTCTGCCAGCAAAAAACCTAAAGGTCCTCTATTGCTTTCTGTTCTCACTTTGTTGAGGCAGGAAAAGGTATTGGGTTCACAGACAGGTCTGTATTTAACGTTCATGTGAGAGAGACTTGGGAATGCCATTGAGACGCCAATAGATTGGCTTTCCTGAGCCGAACATTGACAGAGGAATTTGCATGGAATGCTACAATTGATATTGCCTTTGCCTCATTCTCAATCATTCAATCGACGACCATTGTAGGCCAAGGGGTGAAAAGCAATCCTCACAAAAATGCTGAGCTGCACTTAAAAAGCTTTCAAAGTGAACTTTCTCTAAGAAGTTCTAGAAAGGAACTTCATAAGAGATTAGTAAGAAGAGGGGATATTGATAACCTGCTCATCGAGCAGTTGGAATTATTGGAATTAAGTGCTGAGTTCAAGTCACCTCAACAATACTGAGTTCTCTCTGAACTAGCAATTAACCCAAAATGTGCTGCCCCTCAATGCCCATACAACACAGTTCCAGAATAGGGATTGCCAATGGGACACCAGCAGAGGAAACGCCTGAACATGCTTTTTTTGAATGCCACATACTCCAGTGGTACTGGGATTATTTATGTCAATGAGGTGACAGCATATTTCAATCCCGAGCATCCTTGCCCACTAAACATATCCTACGTAATTAATAATGCCAGACCATTAGAGAGAGACGAATTGTATTTCTCACAATCCTGGTCATAGTGCCAACGGTGGTGTGGATGTCGCATCTGAGAGATAACCAAGAGGTTGAATCTTTTGTTGATCAGGATCTGATTGCATTCTTCAAGCACTAATTGAAAGTCCAGATCAGATGTGATAGAAAGATATTACATTTTGCGGTTTTTGAAAAAAAGTGGATACATGTAGCGAGCTTGAGTGTATGAAGAGGAGTCAAATATGAGTATGTGTTCCCTGCTTGAGCATGGTGTACACAGTTCCTGGTCCTGTCACACCCTAGCCCTTCAAGTAAGTTTTTCGCCTCCAACCTCTGCCAATAGAAAAACTTCCCATTTTAAATATTTTCTTTTCGTCCTTGGCCTCTCAAAAATTGCATTCATCTTGAAAGGATACCACCCTCTTCCTCCATGTTTATATCCCTCATTTAGATTTCACCCCCACTTACAGATTGGCCTGCTTATTTTTGATTCAAAACCAACTGGAAAACAGTGGTTGGTCTATTATTTTGAATGGGTGGAGAGGGTTTTACTAACGAATTTTTTATTCTTTGTTTTTCCATGCAACTGAAATTATTTTTCATAAACGTTGTTATTTATTTTCAATAAAAAATTTTTAACAATGTGGGAAATTGAATTAGGACGTCCCTTCAAGTAAATGTGGTATTATGGTGATTGATGATTCTAGTTAAGAGTAGGATAAATATTTTGTAACGATGACCAAAAACACTCATTTTCCTACACTTTCAAATGGCCTTGTGTCTAATTTGTTCAAAACGTTTACAATGTAAATTGTTTATATTTTCTGAATATAAATAATTCAAAGTGTAGTGTCTGTTTTTTATTCAAGAAGGGGGAATCCTTTCTGATTGGGTAACTTTTATTTTTGTGCCATGCAGAGTGCTTCTTTTAAGGAACTGAATATCGCACACATAAAAAGCGACTTTGTCCTGAAGGGGAGGGAAGTAAATATAAAGATACATATACAAGTTGAGTCATCATCGAAAAACTAGTCGACTATGAGAACGTTCTAAATGAATATGACTGAAAAGAGATTTTTAAAAATTGTTGATGTGGTGGTGGTGGTGGTGATGGTGGTGGTGGTGGTGGTTGTGATCTAGACTTTCATCAGTTTTAGAATAATGTCAATATGAATATGCGCATGTGAGTTTAAGAGACATTGTGCATATGCAACCGTTGTTATAGTGCATGTATTTGAGTTGAGTATTTATTGGTTTCTCCTGGCCTCGAAGGGCAAGAGGATGGGTTTAATTTTGTAATTTTGTGCTGCGTTCTGTCTTGTTTCTTGGCTCTATTGAGCTCTTTTAGTTTGCGGTTGTCACATTTTTGTTTTTATTAGAAAACACGTTAATACACACTCGTTTGTTAAGTTTATGGTTTTGAACAAGAATCAGTTTCATTGGTTGAAAATTGTAGAATTCACACTTTTACTTAAAATCATGTTGTTTTTATTTCACGAAACACAAAGCTATTAAATTGACTGTCTCCTGTTATAGTTTTAAATTACCCTTGTCCCACTGCCCCTTTGGTTTTATCCCTTCCAAGGACCCCTACCGGTAATAAAATGACATAGGTTATCCTCCTTGACCGGAAGAAGCCCTTCTGCCATTACAACACTAAACAATTTATTGAAAAAAAAGAAAGAAAAGGTAAAAGAATAATAGTAGAGGATGTAAAATGTTCACTCGTGTCTGTAACTGCTCAATTTGTCCCTTTATCCTGGTCTTACAGACCTTGAGTAACTATAAAAAAAAAAAATCTCCAACACAAAAAGATTTTCATAAAACTTGTTCCAGGCAGGAGGTCTCCAATAAGATACTATTGCTCAATCATAACATGTTTTAAACGCTTTTCCGACTTTAAAAAACGACTTAAAAAACGCTACTCTAATAACAGTTGACCCAAATAAAGAATTTGAAGTAGAGATGGATGCAAATAATTACTGCATAGCTGCTACATTAAACCAACAAGGTAGACTCGTTGCATTTTTTGACGAATGCTGAATTCGAACAAAATCAAACATCATGCTGTCGAAAAGGAAGCTGCTGTGATCATTGAAGCTCTTCAAAAGTGGCGCCACTTCTTACTTGGCAAACACTTCAAAGTTATTATGGATCAAAAAAGTATTAGTTTTATGTTCGACAATCGTAGAAAATCGAAAATTAAAAATGACAAAATATGTCGATAGTGTGTTGAACTGTCACAGTTCAGGTTCAATATTCTTTACCATCTGGGAGCGGAAAATGCAGCTGCTGACACATTCTTTCGCCTCTCAGCTCTCACTCACACTTTGCATATTCAATCATGCCATCTTGGTGTTAGACGGCTTTGCCACTTTATCAGAACGAGGAATCTCCTTTCTCTTTAGACCAGATAAAAAGCATGATCAATTCTTGCTCCTCCTGTCAGTATCTGAAGCTCAAATTTGTCAGTAGTAACAAGGGAACACTCATAAAGGCCATACTACCTTTCCAGCAATTGAGTATCGATTTTAAAGGCCATTATCACCTTCTTTATGCAATAACAAATACCTCCTTACTATAATTGAGGAGTATTCTCGCTTTCCCTTTGCTTTTCCCTGTAAGAACATAACAAGTGGCAGAGCCATGTAAGACCATGATGACATAATCGAATATGCAAATCACGTAGGTCTTGCAAAGTGTGAATGAGAGCTGAGATGCATTTTCTGTCTAAACCAGGTAGTTTCAATTTTTTGGATGCCTGATATGATACATACTGATCGGGCTGTAGACTTCCTTACACAAGAAATTAGAGGCTTCTTATGGAAAAAATATTGCTACCTCTAGCACAAATAGATATCGTCCTGAAGGTAATGGAAAGCTTGAGAAACTAAACGGCATTTTATGGAAAGCCATTCAAGTAACCTTACACTTTAGCAACATGAAGCTGCCGTGTTGAGAAGACATATTACCTGAAGAATTCTTTGCCTGCCCCTGAAGAAACAAACATCCTCTAAGAAGTTAATACAAAGGACGTTAAGCCCCACGAATCAGCACGAAAATCGTCCAGAGTATGAAGACTCCCTGTAAATATTTCAAAACTTGATGCTGGACCGACAACCCTTACTGATCACCTTCATACCCTGCCTTTCTTAACAATTCTTGAAGGGAGAAATGTTATAGTTTTAAATTACTCTTGTCCCTCTGCCCCTTTAGCTTTATCCCTTCCAAAGACCCCTAGCGGTAATAAAATGACATAGGTTATCCCCCTTTGCTGGAAGAATCCTTCCGCCATTACAACACCGTATGAGAATCACAGCACGTGTATTCTTTGTTAGTTAATAAAACCTATATCAACGTTTTACCAATCTATTCTCCCTTCTCAGATATTCTTTTCAGTTCATGACGTCTCCGATTTCTACTCGATACAGAAAGAAAGAAATGAAAACCTAAATAAACGGGAAAAGAAATCTAGTAACTTTTTATGTTCATTCATATCACATCTCTAGATCCCTAGAAAATAGATATATAAATGCTATAAGCATTTAAGTTTATTAATATTTAAGCATTCAGCTTAATGTAGCTTCCACCAAGAAAGATGGGAAAATTAAGATGGCCATGGTTTGCATCTTAAGTGGGTCTATATACAGATACAATCACCAACCGTCTTGGTACATTACAAATATGCAGTCGTTGTGTATATCCTATCTAAATTAGGATTGATTAAAAAGTTGATAACCTGAGAAAAGTTCAAACAATACATTTTACCTTGTTTGTTGTGACCAGAATAAATTGTAGCAGTTTTAATTTTCTGACCTCACTTTTTTTCAAGATGACTCGGACTTATCTTAAAAAGAGCTAACATTTTTTAGTTTATTTTTAACTCTTCTATCAATTTGTCCTTGATCAAAAACTAGTTGTTCTATAGATATCTCTTGCTGATTTGTTCATACGTTCTTTACAAAAACTTTTATTCTGATAAAAAAAGAATGCATATTGAGATAATAATTAGCTGGTTAACAAACTTTTAAACCCTTATCATCTAATCTTTCAAATGATTAAAAGCTGTTAATATTATAACATGGAAATAATTAAATAATTTATTTTAAAAGTTCGAAAGTTTATTGATAAGAAAAACTGAATCATGGTTTCATTGGACACCTATAGAAGCCATATTTAACAAGCAGTTAAGTTAATTTAGTTAAGAATGGGTTACTAAATAATAATGTTATTATTTCATCACGAAATTCTGTGTGAATACCAAAACCTGATTAATTAATGAATTTTGTAAGTGTTATAAAACTTGTGGATGCATTTTTGCTTTAAATATTTGGGATTAAATATTATTATATGCAGCATTAGTCTATGCAGTTTTTTTTATATATTATTATACAAAGAATTCATTGACAGAATAATAAACTTGAAAAAATCTTTTTATACCAAAAAAAATATTAATGGAATGTAATAAATTTAAAAGAAAGAAATGAACAAGTTACAAAGATAAACTTGGAGTCTTATTTCTCGGCAAAATAAGTTTTAATGGAATTTAATGAATTCACAAGAATAAGTTTAAATACTTATCATAAGGTCAGAATTGAAATTAAACTTTTGCAACGTTTATTGACTCCATGAGTTTTAAGAAGGGATTCTAATCACGTGACACGTCGTTAAAGAAACGGACAGTAAGTCAGGTAGCAATGAAGTAGAACGCTATAACGAAAACGTGAACTCCCTTCTTAAAAGTCATTAAATTTTTTTTTTCAAAAACTTTTCTGTTAATATGATACTTGAGTTTGTGATCTATGATAATCGTTGGAAAAAAGTAATTTAGTTCAGAATGACTTTTAATATTTATAAGGAAGAACGACCGCAAAGTGGGGTAACATTACAATTGAAAAGTGATCCCCCATTTTAAAAGTCATTAAATAAATGCATTTTTTAATTTTTTCCTGCTAATTTGAAAGTTAAGTCTGTTATCGATGCTAATTTGTAGAAACAAATAAGAAAACGTGGAAAGGAATTATTTTACGGCAGGGGGGAAAGCTCGTTCAGGTCCGAAGAGGGAAAGCTCATTCAGGTCTGCCATTAATACATTTATGTGGTAATTCTTTTTTGGGACGCCAGCATGCCAAAAAGTACGCCATGCGCTAAATTTCATTCCATCACAAAAACAACTTTCTACAAAATAAAAAAACAACTTATTTTTACATTTTTATCTAGCGAATAAACATAAAATTATATATGAAAAACCGCGTTTATTATTTTTTAAATCCAACAATGCAGCTGAAGTCGATGTTTTCGATTGTAAAACAAAACTAACTTTTTTGATAAATATCTGTGTGGCGTATCCCAGAATTATTTTTTCTAAAGAATAAAAATGAATAAAATTTATTTTACAATCATCTTTATATATTTATCTAGCAAATAAATATAACAATTTATATGAAAAACACGTTTATTATTTAAAAAAATAAAAACAATTTTTTTTTTTAAGTTAGTTTTGTTTTATTCCATTTTATTTCAGGGGTTCATACCATGCAAACGGTAAATTTGCGACGGGTTTGATTATCAGAATTGTTGTTAGCGACCTCGAATACCCCTAAAAAAACAAATTAGAGTGGTCGGTGTTCTGTTGTAGCATAAGGTAACATTTGCCCGTTTTTCTAATCCCTCGTCGTGAACAAAATATTAAAAAGGTGTCAAACTGGGTATCAGAATGAAGTCGAATATAAAAATTAACGAGATTGATTTTTATTTAAAATAGCAAGGAATAATGAATCATGCTTTTATTGTTGACGTCTTTTTTTATGTGTGTCGTGTCGATGCAACACACGAGCAAGAAAATAATAAATGAATTAAAAGTCTGATGTTTGTGAAAAATGTGGAAATCTTAAAAGAAGTGTCCTGGCATAAAGTCAATGTTTGTAACTGTATGTATAGTCGCTAGGACTACATATATTTTTAAAACAGTCTGATATGTAGGCACCTCCAAAATTCATCACAGAATTAATCCCCCCATATGTAACACGATATAACTTTATTATGAGTTAATATTATCAGTATAACTTTTGTACCATTTAAAAGAAGAAGGGCAAAATAAACTAGTCATAATTTTTTTTAAAATTTGGAACTCCTTACTCTTTTGACTTCCAATGTTTCGTCTGCTAAAATTTTAATCACCTGATTACGGTGTAGCATCAATAAAATAAACTATTAATTCAAGTGCCGCTTGTTATGGATTTAGTTGAATACGATATTAAAAAAATCACGTTATTGGTACTTATGTACTTATGTTACCGGGCTGGCGGGTGTTTTGTAACTATTCTGTACTTTTACCTTACAATTTAATAAACAAAAAGATATCGTAAAATTTGAAGGACCGTTTGAATACATTGATTTAATTTTAAAGTGTTGTGTAATTAAATAATAAAAAAAATCAATTGCACTTGTGCTTTATTTCTTCAATTTTGAATGATTTCACAATTATGAATGAATTCGGGTGTACTTTAAAAAAAAAAGTAGTATTCTAATCAGATTATTATCGATTAGACACTAAGCTGAAGCGGGAAAAGGTATCGAAAAGGCGATGGAAAGAGGTAGGGTGTGTTCGTTACAACTCTACTTTCAACCGAGTCGTTGTTTGTTTCGTTCACCACACTCTTTTCTTCTACCTCTTCTTTTACACAAGTCCGTTCACTTTAGTGACTAAAACTCGTCCCTTCCCGCTTTCCTTTCCTCGTTATTTATGGAATCAGGGTACGAGATTCTCCGAGATTCCACGAGACTTTTTTCCACATAAACGCATGCGGGCGCCATCTTGATTCTCAATTTGTGCTCTACAAGCACAAACGCGCAGCCGCTTTAACGGTAAGCCACTTCTTTCTCCACACTCCCCCCTGATCTTATGATCACAGAGACGACAGGGGGGTGGTGATTGCCGCCGTCGGGTGCTTCTACGAAGGGGGAAGTGCTGCTCTCGTCTTCGCGTGCGCTCTCATCCACTGCCTGATGGTCGGGGAAGGCTTCATCTCCGTGGAGGTTACTGATATCAGAGTCACTGCTTGATAAGGATGGTGCAAACCAAACCGATGGCCCACTCGTCTCAGAGTCAGAATCACTCTCATCGTCCACTGGAGGTGGTACATGTGTCGCCGGCCATAGGTCCCTAACGTGACAGGGTACGCCATCAACCTGGACACACTGCTGACTCACCACATCGGTCACTGTGCCTCGTTTATACTTGTCAGTACATCGGTTTCCTGGCGGCTTCACCCAGACAGCATCCCCTTTGGCATATCGATTCCATTCTATCTCAATGGCCACAGTTGTATCGAGGTGGATTCCTTTTTCTCGGACATGGTAGTGATAGATTGCATTTGCAGGCGCCGTTCCTGGAGAGACGCCATCCTTTGGCATGAGATTATACCAGTACACAGCTTCTGCAATGGTGCACTGCTTCCTGGCTGCAATTGTTTTGATGCTGCGATGGCTTCTCTCAGCTATACCATTGCCAGAAGGCACATAAGCGCATCTAAGCCGCAGCCGCACACCCCATTCTTGTAAGAACTGCCTCACCTGATGGCTGCAAAAGGCTGGGTCGTTGTCCGTCAGCACTTCATCGGGCGCACCTCTTTCACAGAACACGGATGACAGCTGGCGAATAATGTTGCAAGAGTCCTGGCGCCCGAGGAGTCTCCAGACTGCGAAACGTGTAGGCCCACAATCGATGAGGGTAAGGAAGTGGTTGCCACCGTAGTGTGTGATGTCCATGCCCACTCTCTGCCACTTACCACTCACTCCCAACTCCCCTTTCTTCCATCGTGCTGGAGCTGGGTCGATGGATTGGCAGGCCTCGCAACTTTCCACCACTCTTCGGATATCTTTTTTTCCTACTCCTGGATCAATCATCTTGACAAAGTACAGTGTCCGCTTGATGCCAGGATGTCCACACTGTCGATGAATGTCCATGATGCGTGCTGCATCCACATTACACACAACAGCTGCACATGTGTTTTGCAGATTATCAGAATGTCTCCGAGCACCAGCCAGAAGCCATCGTTGAGGGACTCTTGTCAAAGCATCTGCTCTGTTGAGCGCAGACCTGATCAACACTACGTCCACGGTCAGGTCGTACTCTGTGATGGTGTCGACCAAGGTGGCAAGCCGTCTTCGAATTAACATCTCACTCGATGCTCGTGTCGTCAGCCGTGCTCTTCCACTTGATGCACCGGTTATCCACCGATGAGTGCATGCCGAGTCAGTCATGATATGTAGAACCTTGGCTTGCCATTGAAGCGCCAAGTTAACGCCCTTCAATGTGGCATCAAGTTCGGCCAGGTTTATGTGCCTCGAATCATTCTCTGGCCGAAGCCAACAGGCATCTTCAATAATGGAATCATTAACTGCAAGGGCAACTCCAAGGGCTAGTGAACTAGCATCCACCCAGACTGTGAACTCATTCCCGCTGACGCACCACTTTCCCTGAACGGGGTCATCACTGGTCACTCTGGACACAGTCTCTGTCAACATGCTCCTTAGGGTGACATCGTGTACTGCATCGTCCCATCCCGACGACACAGCTGTTGCACGTCTCTTTATGGCTGCCACGGCCACCCTGAGCCAACCGCACACAGGGAAATGGCCTACCATCTTTCCACAAAGCGAAAGCACTGTTCGTCAAGTGATGTTTGATGGGACCTTGGGAACGTGACTTCCTCTTCTCCAGCAAAGTCCCTCCTTGCTATTGTGCACGTGCAGGCCGAGAACTTTTGCTCCATCGCACAGACGCTCTGGTTCCTTACATGTCAGTCCAAAGCTTTCAAAGTGCATTCTAACCGATTGCGCTGACATGAGGTTCTCATTGACGAATATATCATCGATGTATGAGGATGTTGCCTGTTGCACTACCTCATCTTGCTGCCGGATAGCATGCATGATTGCTGTCATAATGCCTGGGGCCACATTTAGACCGAACCCTAGCCTGGTTAGACAATATCGGCTTCCTCTAATTTCCACAGTCTGAAATGGCCACAATTTCTTCTCAATGCGTATTTGAAGATAGGCCCTGCGTAGGTTCAGAGTTGCCACGTTCGATCCCTGCTGTCGCCACTCCCTTAATTTGAGTGCACACACATCATCCCTTGCCGTATATGGGTCGACATGCTCATTGAGCTCACGGTAGTCTAGGACGGGGCGGACCTTTTGTTTGGTCTCTTGTACGACGGCCATCAAGGGAATCAGCCCTCGCGGGGGGCCAAGCTCATCCTCTGGGTATGGAAGAAGCCAGCCATTATCGATCCACGTTTGCAGTTCTTCTTCATACTGTTCCCTTAGCCACATGGGTGGGGGATATTCCGATAACCGGTTTCGCAAGGATATTGGTAGCTGATTGTTTGACCACTTCCAAGACGCCGTTCATGCATTGGTGTTTCTATCATACTCTGCATGAAAGTCAGGCTCGTCGAGAGTTATGGCAGCACAAACATGTTCCTCACATCGGGAGAACTGTACCTTGCCGGTTCTGTCCACGGTAATTCCACTCAGTTGTGTAATCAAGTCCATACCCAGGAGTAGGTCGTACCCAAGAAGCTCTCCCTCCATCACCAGGGCTCGCACGGCTACTGCAGGCCCGTCGTTGATGCTTGCGCGGATAATGCTCACCCCACAAGAGGCTAGTGAACTTCCGCCTACAGTTAGTACCGGAATTCTCTCTGCTTTCCAAGTGGCACAGCATATCTTGCTTACGAGAGTCTGGGCTCACCCAGTGTCCACAAGTGCGAGGCGCTCGCTTCCATTAATGTGTATGCTTACAGTGGGTAGCGCTCTGCTCAATGACGATCTGGGGAGAAGACTGGCGCTGTAGCTTCTTCCCCTTGCCCGTTTCCCGGACAGGTGCGGGCCAGGTGTCCGCGTTTTTTGCACTTGTAGCACTGCGGCCCATAAAGTTTCCGAGTTGGTTGACGTGACGAAAGACAATCACGGGCCAAATGGTTGGGTCCTCCACACTTATAGCAGGTTGTAGCTGCGCTCAGGTCCTGCAATCCAACCTGTGATGGTTGTACAGCTGCCACTTGGTCTATAGTGTTAGGGCTTTTCTTTAGTATTGCTCGTGCCCGCGCCAATACTTCCGATATGTCCATCTCGTCCACTTGGGATGAGGCACAGAGCAGATCTTCTACACTCTTAGGTAATCCTGCAACAAAGGCGTACACCAAGCCTTTGTCTGACATCCCTCCAAAAAGGACCGATAGCTTTTTTAGCTCAGCCAGATACACATCCACCTTCTCCCCGGGATGTAATTTTTGGGCCATGAATTCCTTCCATGCAGTAATTGGATCTAATGCAAATGCTGTAAAAAGGGCGCGCTTGATGCAGGCAAAATCTGTCTTTTCCTCATCAGCCAACTGCTGGTATACTGCATATGCTCCCCCAGTGAGGCGCATTGGGACCACGCATTCTATACGCTTCACCCCACTGAGCTGACATATTAATTCTACTTTTTCCACCCATTCCTGCACTGAGTGATCAGTGCTACTGCCATCAAACAGGGGAATTAGCTTGGGGTCAAATCCTGACGTCATGCCGGAATAGCTTGTGTTCGTTACAACTCTACTTTCAACCAAGTCATTGTTTGTTTCGTTCACCACACTCTTTTCTTCTACCTCTTCTTTTACACACGTCCGTTCGCTTTAGTGACTAAAACTCGTCCCTTCCCGCTTTCCTTTCCTCGTTATTTATGGAATCAGGGTACAGATTCTCCGAGATTCCCCGAGATTCCCCGAGACTTTTTTCCACATAAACGCATGCGGGCGCCATTTTGATTCTCAATTTGTGCTCTACAGGCACAAACGTGCAGCCGCTTTAACGGTAAGCCACTTCTTTTCACAAACAGCAAACAAAGAAATTCGGTACTTATGCCCTTATGTTACCGCGCTGGTGGGTGTATTGTAACCATTCTGTACTTTCACCTAATAATTTAATAAACCAAAAGGTATTGTAAAACTTGAATTTAACTTGAAAATACGGGTTAAAAAATATGGTTTTAAAAAAATAGCATGCACCACTTTATTTTACATGTTTTGTTGAAATTTTAATAAGAAAATAATTTTTATTTATTTTTTTATATACTCATATTCAACATCTCGACATTTAGCGAAAGGAACGCACTCTTTGACCGGCCCTTTGCAGGTCACTTCCATCATCATCATCATCATCATCATCATCATCATCATCATCATCATCATCATCATCTTTCTCTTCCAACTGTCTGCTATGTAGAGGCCAGAAAGGAGTTATCTCCCTTTCGCTCAGACTTTGCATAAGTGGAGTTATCCCCCTTATAAAAGGACAGGCGAATCGCCATTATTTGTTTACACTCGTTCACGGCGACACGCTGTTGGATTGGAAAACCAGCTTGCTTAACGCAAACCTTACATGGCGCTACGAACATATTGTCACTTTAAAACGTGAAATACTTATATCGCAGCATTGAACTAAAGATATCGTTACACTATGGAACAAGAAAACGTTCTCTTATTATGTCAACTAGTCGAGTTACAAAAAGAAAACATTGAATCACGGAAGGACATCTTACACGGACGAGCGAACACGCCGCAAACAAAAAGAATGCAGCGACCTTCTATAGGTCTGAACTCAACAGATAGCGAATGGGCACTCTTTTTAGACACCTGGTCACGGTACAAGGAGATGTGCAGACTCGAAAATCCAGCTGCAATTCGGAATGAACTGCGAGAAGCATGCACACCGGAAACGAACAGGTTACTGTTTGAGCTCGTTGGACCAGAACGACTCAACAATGCAGCAGAGGAATACCTTCTTCATCAAATACGACTGGTGGCCGTTCGAGGCTTACACAAGGAAGTCCACCGACAAACGTTTCACTCCATGAAGCAAAATGAGGGTGAGTCAGTGACCCATTTTTTATCGAGGTTATGTGGCCAGGCGAAATTTTGTGAATTTCGTATTCAGTGTCCGAACGAACCCACTTGCCGGCAGCAGGTTAATTACTCAGACGATATGGTTGCCGGGCAAATGATGGCAGGGTTAAGAAATATCGAACACCAGAGAAGGGTACTGGCAGAGGCAGCTACACTTCCTACCTTGGATCTAAAGTTTTCACGGTTGGTTTGCCTGGAGGCAACAGACGAGGCAACTCCACACTTTTCTGATACCACACAACCTCTCGCGATGTCTGGGGTACAAAGGTCGAATCAAGTACAACAAATGCATGAGGCAAAGGCCCTGTCGACCCCACGGGACACCAAACCTTGCAACGGTTGCGGAAAACATCACACCGAGGTGGATCGATGAACCGGAAAGATTGCCCAGCAGTGGGACTCAAGTGCCACTTTTGTGGAATAGTAGGGCACATTAAAAAGGTGTGCCAGAAAATTAATAGGTTCAAAACGGAGGCTATAAAAAGCGGGGAGTCGTTCATGTTTTGCACCACGGATAAAGCCCCTACTCACAGACGCAATGAGAGACAACCGGCAAACATTCCTCACCTTGAATGGAATGGGAAACAGTTCCAGGTGGGCGCCCCAGAACCGCCCCCCTCAGTTACAGCAGAGGTAACTGTAATGAACAAGTGCCATGCGACCTTTGGGAGGGTGCCAAAAAAGCCGATGAAAGTGAGCACCCATGCCATCCAAGCCTTCGCGGACACAGGAGCCCAAACTTGCTCTGTTGGCCCCGAGATTCAAGGACTCCTCGGGTACCCAAATGGGTACTTGGTTCCAACTACCCATCGGATAAGGGGTATAACAAATAGCCAGTTACACATCAAGGGGGTCCTGTTCTTACATATTAAGGTGGGATCAAGAGAAACACGACAGGCAGTGTATGTGTCTGACAACACATCCGGGCTCTACTTATCACAAACGGCACTTAAGGAGCTGAAATTATTGCCATCCAATTTTCCTACATCATTATCGCAAAGCAGCTCAGCGGAAACAGAAGAGACGGCCCCTTGCGGGTGCCCGCGCAGAGCACCGGCTCCGAAGAAACCAGCAGCAATCCCATTGGAGCCAACCGACATTAACAGAGAAAAATTGGAGCAATGGCTAAAGGAACATTTCAAGGCCAGCGCATTCAATACCTGTCCACACCAACCACTCCAAGTAATGAAGGGTAAACCCTTAGAAATAAAATTCCTCCCAGATGCGACACCGACGGCAATCCACACACCAATACCTGTCCCCCATCATTGGAAGGAAAAGGTGAAACAAGATATAGACCGTGACGTGGCACTGGGGATAATCGAACCCGTACCGGTAGGCACACCAACTACTTGGTGCTCAAGAATGGTGGTCACACCAAAAAAGGATGGGTCCCCAAGGCGGACGGTGGACTTACAAAAGTTGAACGAGGCGACCATGAGGGAGACGCACCACACTTCGTCCCCATTCAATCAGGTCTCAGTAATACCTGCACATACCAGGAAGACTGTACTCGATGCGTGGAACGGTTACCACAGTTTACCGCTGTCTCCAGCTGCACGAAACGCCACCACGTTCATCACTGAATGGGGTCGATACAGGTACTGTCGAGCCCCTCAAGGATTCCATGGACCAGGAGATGGCTACACCCGTCGATTTGATGATATCACCATGGACATGGCTCGAAAAACTCGGCGTATAGATGACAGTCTTCTGTGGGACAACTCAATGGAATCCTCATTCTGGCACACAATTGAATATATAAACCACTGCGCCGATAGAGGGATTGTGTTTAACCCAGACAAGTTTCACTTTGCTGACATGGAAGTGGAGTTCGCAGGGTTTCAAGTAACAGTGAACGGGGTTAAACCCACAAGAAGAATGACTGAAGCCATCCTGAGCTTCCCCACCCCGACAAATATTACTGGGGTTAGGTCCTGGTTCGGACTCGTAAACCAAGTCTCCTATGCATTCTCACAAGCGGAAGTTATGGCCCCATTCCGAGAGTTGCTGAAAACAAAGGACAGGAAATTTTATTGGGATGAGACATTGGAACAGATATTCCAAGAATCGAAAAAAATAATAGTGAAAAGAATTGAAAAAGGCATCCAAACGTTCGAAATGAACAGAGCAACAGGACTCGCGACAGACTACAGCAAAACAGGGATATCGTATTTTCTGTTTCAAAAGCACTGTAGATATGAGGGGGAATTAAACATGAGTTGTGAGGATGGCCATTGGAAACTCATCCTGGCGGGATCCCGTTTTACCAACGGAATCACGATATGCACCAGTGGAAGGTGAAGCCTTGGCTCTGATCTATGGGTTGGAATCATGCCGCATGTTCATACTCGGATGCCCAGACTTGGTGATTACAGTGGATCACTTACCGCTCATAAAGATATTTTCAGACCGAGCCCTGGAGAATATAAAAAAACCACGCCTGTTAAACTTCAAGGAAAAGTCACTCATGTATAAATTCAAGATAAAACATCGACCGGGGAAACTCAACTTGGCCCCTGACTGTGCATCTCGGTACCCAGCGGGCACCCCACCAAGAGATCAGGACCAATCCATTGACACCGCAGTCAAAGCCGCCCTAACATCGATGTACGAGAATGATGCTACATTAAGAGCCATCACATGGGGAAGGATCGTGGCTGCGGCAGCCACAAACGAAGAATGCAGGACTTTGAAAGAACTGATTCAAAATGGCTTCCCCCAGTCACGTAACAATATCCCAACCGTAGTTCGAGTCTTCTAGCCTATGCGTGAGGAGTTATATTGCCTGGAAGGAGTGATCATCAAGGGGAACAAAATCCTAATACCTCGACAACCCCGCGCAGAGGTATTGGAATCTCTTCATTCCGCTCATCAGGGTGTGAACGGAATGCTGGCGAATGTGAGACAACGACTATTCTGGCCAGGGTTGGATGCTAACATCAGGCAAACAAGAGCCCAGTGCCACACGTGCAATGAAATCGCACCATCTCAGCCCAGGGAACCCTTGATGTCCCCAGCAGACCCGGAATTTCCATTCCAACAAGTGGTGGATGACTTCATCCAGACACTTTATGGTATACGCAGACAGGTATACGGGATGGGTTGAAGTGGCCCTAATGACGTCGGGAAGAGCCAAGACGGTGTGCGATACCTTGAGGACTTGGTTCTGTACCTATGGCGTACTGGAAGAGATTTCTTTGGATGGTGGACCACCATTTGAATCCCAGGAATACGACTCCTTTTTGAGGAATTGGGGCATACGAAAACGTACCTCATCAGCGCATTATGCCCAAGGCAACGGCCGTGCAGAGTTAGCCGTCAAAACCGCGAGACGTATGCTGGCGGACAATACGGACAGTTATGGACGCCTGTGCCATGATCGGGCGACCCGAGCACTACTGACCCATAGGAACACGCCTGTCCAAGATCTGGACATGTCCCCGGCCATGATGCTGTATGGTCGGGTCATTAAAGACCACCTTCCTGTCCTGGGGGACAAATACCAGGTTCGAAAACAGTGGACAGAAATAGGCAAACTAAGGGAAGTGGTAATGGCCAAAAGACACATGAGGAACGAGCAGTATTACAACCAACATTGTCGCCCACTCCGGGAACTCCAGGTAGGAGATTATATCCAGATCCAGAACCAGGACAGGAACTACCCACGTCGATGGACAAAGACTGGGAGCATCGTGGAGACCCAGGGGTACCGACAGTACCGAGTCCGGGTCGATGGAAGCAATCGAGTGACATTGCACAAGCGTCGGTTTCTCCGCAGAATACACCTGGTAGTGGATGGCCCTCGTAACATCAGACAAGAAATCCCGAACCCACCTATAAATGTGGAGACCCCACAGGCACAACCTCCGGAGGAGGCAATGGAGGTGGAACAACACGCCGACACGGAATCCCCAAGCGAGCATGAGGAAGAAATGGAAGTGGAAGATACCATGGGAGGAGATACCCCAAAATACAGTCCTCCTCCGTTAAGGGAACCGTCAAGTCGGAGGACGAGAGCCCCAAGGGGTTTGTCGCCGCAAATGCGGGGGAAATCGCACGAGTATTTCTCCACATAAAAGATGACCACAACAACTTGCTTTTGTGGTCACGAGGGGGAGGGGCATGTAGAGGCCAGAAAGGAGTTATCTCCCTTTCGCTCAGACTTTGCATAAGTGGAGTTATCCCCCGAATCGCCATTATTTGTTTACACTCGTTCACGGCGACACGCTGTCGGATTGGAAAACCAGCTTGCTTAATGCAAACCTTACATGCTACTCTCCCACCCTCTGGAGAGGGGGTGAGGAAGGGAGGAAGAAAGAACCTTTCCCCATTTTCGTCAGTCCGAATATCCCCGTGCTTCGAATAGGCGGCTTTACTTTGTTCTCCGTCAAAAAGATTTTGACGTTAAATTTGTTACAGGTTTTTTTTCTCCTTTAGAAAAAAACTTACTAAACTTTCATCGTAATTTTGTTACCAGTTATTAAAAAACAACAAGGTTTTGTCGATTGGAAAATTAGTCCCAGTTATTAAAAAGCAACAAGGTTTTATCAACTGGAAAATTAGTCTCTAAAGGATTAACGGAAGAAACCAGTTGTATTTTGGGGATTTCTTTTCTGTAAAAAACAGAAATTAATTTCACTGGCTTGACGAACAGATTATCAGCACATGTGACCGTCAGGAAAGACTATTCAACCGAAGTTTCCTTCACAAAAAATACCATTAATACTAGAATTTATCCCGTGTAAGAATTATTTTATTTGTACATGTAAAGCCTACGAAAGCGGCCTTATGGTTTTCTTTTCTTTTCTTTGAATTTAAAGGTATCTGAGCCTTCACAAAGGAAAGATATTTGACCTCTTTTCTCTCAAAGAGACTTTATTTGTGATTCCTTTCGAAAAAGAAAGAAAAACATTTTGTTAAAAGAAAGACTGAACATTTTGTTAAAAGGACTGAACTTAAAACAATGACTTAAAAAGAACTGTTTTCTGTTTTTTATGTGTTCTTTTCTTTTCAACCTTTCTTACAAGTACGAATTGTTGTCTTTTTGTATTGTTTTTTTTTATTTTAAATGTTTCTTAAGGGTTTTTTAAACCCTAGTTTTGAGAAAATAAAGGCAATTGATGACTTTTATTTTAATAAATTTGGATAATTTTAAACACATTCGAGTCTGTATTTCTTTTGCTCATTTCTATTAGTTTCCCATTTCCAACAAATTTTCTTTAAATGCTTTTTTTTCCTTTTTTTCTTTCATTTTTGCTACCATGGAAAACGGATTTTGGTAACGATCCCAAAATTGCGTTAATTTCTTTTCCAAAAGACCGTTTGAATACATTGATTTAAATTTAAAATGTTGTGTAATTATTTCTAAAAAAAAAAAAAAAGTACTAAAAAATCATGAGTGACGTAGGTAGAAAAGTAACTTTTATTAGTTATGGTAACATTTATTTATTATTTGCTTGGGGTTTTTTTTTACACTTTTGTTCGTTTCTTGGCTTCTTGCAATAAATCAATTCAATTCAAATAATAAGACAAACTAAATAATAATCTGATTAAAGTACTATTTTTTTGTGAAATCATTCAAAATTGAAGAAATAAAGCACAAGTACAATTGATTTTTTTTTATTATTTAATTACACAACACTTTAAATTTAAATCAATGTATTCAAAACGGTCCTTCAAGTTTTACGATATCTTTTTGTTTATTAAATTGTTAGGTGAAAGTACAGAATAGTTACAATATACCCGCCAGCCCACTAACATAAGTACTAATAAAGTGATGTTTGATATTGTATTCAGCTAAATCCATAACAAAGCTCCCCTTGAATTGATGGTTTATTTTATTGATGTGTAGCAGAAACAAATCGAACTTTTTCTTCCTCGAATCAATGACTCCCCCCTGTGCTATTTGGCCACATACTGACCAATCAGGGGTACGGCACATTGATCCTTCCTATCCCCTAAGGAAATCGGCGAGCATCCGGTTTGAAGAAGAACAACTCGTCCTTACTGAGAGAGACACCAAACAGAACGGACCTCCCTTTTCTTCTCTCTCTCCACCTCGGTGATTTCTAATGGTATCGACGATTCCACAGGGAATAACTACCATGATAGCACCAGGTAGCCGGAGTCCAGCTTTTGACCAGGAACATATCACATTCTCCTTAATAAACCTTTTCTGTGTTACATTTTATGAAGTTGTTGTGTTCGTCATTTCAGAAGCTTGTATTTAATTATTTATTTTATTAGGTTGTGCCCTAAAAGCATTCTAAACCCTAAACACGTGCTTAAAATTTTAGCAGAAGAAACGTTGGGAATCAAAAGAGTCAGGAGAATCAAAATTTTTTTCATCGTACGAAAATAATGAAATTGCGAGACGGAAATCGTGTTTACATAATTGGCGCTTTATAATAACGTTCCCATGTAGTAAGCATTTCGAATGTGAAAACATACCCGTGTTTAATAAATCTAGCAAAAATCAACTAATTATGAGATTTTCGTGTAATTTTCGATATTTATCGATTTTAGAATGACATTACATATAAGATGCAGTTTCTATAAAATATATGAGGGGAAATATTTTTTTAGTGCATGCCATCCCCATATTTTTTTTTTTTTTTAAATTTGAATAAAATATATTTACATCTATCGAAATTTCTATTTATTATGAAATATAAGAGTTCAAATAAGTAAAAAAAAGTTGTTATTTTTTTATTTAAATACACGCATTGAACAAAAACTTACCTTGAAGTTGCAATTAAAAAATTGATATAAATTTAATATTATTATGATTTTTTTTTAATTGCATTTTTTCTAATTAATATATATTATAATCAGTTGAATTGCCAGGAAAAAGAAACTTCGTAAAAATTAATTAATTTTGAAAAGATAAAAACGATTAAAATTCCATTATTTCAAAATGTTCCGTTACAACATAGATTTTTAATTATGTTTAAATTCTTTTTTTTTTAATATCAAGTTTTAATATAAACATGGCTCTTGCCAGCTATTTTATCGCCAGATTAAAAATATTATTGCACAAAAATAAACATTTCGTAGACCACTCTCATACCTTGTTTGTCTCTTTTTACCAAACAAAAGTATGGAAGCCAGTAATTAACCAAATGAACACTCGTACATATTTAGTAAAACCGTATTTCATATTTAATATACAAATGTTTATCATATCATTAATCATTAAACTGTGTAAATCTTAAAACTTAACAAAATTATAACAAAGATTAATTATTAACTGCAGTTTGAAGAAGATAAACAAAGGTTTTAAAAAATCATTATGTTGCTTCTCCTTTTCCATAGTTCATATAGTTAATACAATCTGACATCACGGGATTATGCGTTCCGTTCTTGAAAATTCTTCACATTCGTTTGGCAGCGCCTATTGATAGGATTTTAATTAAAATGTACAATAAAGAACAAGAGAGAGAAATCTTTCTCTGACTGAGGTAGAATGTCATTTTTACAAAATACATGTTCCTTTCATTTTTTTTTTTTACGAAAATAAAGTTTGTTATTTTAATCGGTTCCATGAATATGTCTGATGCAATGCAAAGTTATATATTTTCTTTTGGTAATTAATCCAGGGAGATTTACAAGTTCCAGGTGCAAGGCGTGCAAAATTATATTAACCGTTTTAACGTCGCAAGATGGAGTGAGCGTTGTGGTGTTTGTTAACACTTCAAGGGAAATCTGACTCGACTGAATGGGTTTTGCACGCAGTGCCTTTTTTATAGGTTTCAAACTGGCTCCAGCTGTTAGAAAAAATATTTTTGAAATTCGCTTTCTCTGAATGCCGATTGGAAGTCAACACTTTGGTCATCTTTGTTTCAACCTGGACCGTGACAATAGCAAGTTTTGCTATGTATGGTATAATATGTGTATGGGTGTAGATAAAAGATGTACACGCAACTGGAATACTCCTTTGTAAGAAATTCTGCAGAAATAAGCAAGCTTTTTATTGGACGGTTTCTCCGCCCACGGATTTATTTTAACCAATCAAATTGCATGTTATAACTAACTGTCGAGAATGTTCTCGGCGCCAAATTCCCTTTTCAAATCAGAATCAAAAAAGACGCAGGGATGGACACACATAGAATTCTCAATCGAATCAAGTTAGCGAAAATACTTTGCTGCTTCGAGACGTTTTAAATGCCCAAATGTGGAACGGAACTTTATCATTGCAATACCAATGCCCTTAAGTAGGGTGAATTATATTTGCATGCATGTGCTACAATTTGATGTCTGTAAAAACGAAATTAAGGTCTACTGTTTGACCTGTCATTTGTCCGCCAGTGGACAGATTCTATAAGGACTCCTCGTAGATGCCCAGCTAGCAGCCCGATTTGGAAGTTAACTCAACATATCCAACCTGCGTACTACTTCGTCAGCGGGAATTCTACCCAGCCTTTATCGAAGACAAACTATTATTCCCTTCGGGAATGTTACCAGCCCATAGTGGCAGATAGCTGAAGATGACGCATCTTTTGCAACATGGATATTTTTTACTTTAATAAAATTTACGTTGAAGTTTTAAGGTGAGCTTCTTGTAATTTCTGTTTGGTTTTCTTCCATTCTGCCAGGGCAAAAACCTTGTGAGAGAAATATCACACCTTGTCCAGCCACTCTAATGTCTGCGATGAGTCGCTACAAACTTATGTAAAAAAAAAATACCAAAAAAATTTACCAAATTGACTTTTTTGTTTAAGAATTAAATTATTTCGTTTTTGTTAATAAAATTTTATTTTTTAAAAAAATCCTTTATTTTTTTTATATAAAAAGTACGATTGTTGAATGTTATTCTTTCGATTACTTTCGATTTTTCGAGGCACATGTGCAAGTTTAAAAAAAGATTAAAACAGAACGAAATTTAAATTTCCGTTCCATTTTTAAAACAACCGTAAAACAGAGCATTCTCTGCAAGTTTTATATTTAAAAAAAAAAAAAAATAGTAAATAAAAGGCGCTTATTTGTTGGAAAAAAAAAGTCATATAACTAAGAGTAGCTAACCTGAAGTGAGGTTGCGAAAAAAATACAATCTTCTTCGCGACCTTCTTCTCAGGTCTTGTAACCACAGTAACATAAAAAGAATAATGACGACTCTTCACAAAGGAGGAAGGTTTTTATAACAATTTACCTTACTCTATTAGCATAAATAACCACAATGCTATTGTTCTTCTTGATTGTTGGAAGACCATCCTCACCTCCGGCAGCTACACTCAGGTAAGCTATGTATTATTTACCACACTCTCCCAACAAAAGAAAAAAAAAAAAAAGAAAAGAAAAGTGCATTTTATTTATTTATATATATATATATATATATATATATATATATATATATATATATATATATATATATCTTCATAAAAAAAAACAAGTTGGCGTGACCCTGCAGGGGGACTAACAGGTGCTAGGCCTCAGTCAAGGGCCACCTGGAGGTAACAGTGGTTCAGGGTACCCTCATTCTGTCCCTTAGCCTAGGCCCCGCTGTCGGTTGTAGTTTATAGTCCTACCCAAGACTACTTCTATTGATCGGGTAACAGACTAGGTCTACCCCTTCGTCTCCTTTGAGGTGCACAATCACTGCAGTACCATTTCTGTCTAGCGGGTGGAGCCAAGTCAATTCCAACACACTCAAAATGATACCACTCATCACAGGAATCGCAGCATATCATATCTTGGTTCCCTGGAGGTCTATTGCAGGCAGGACACAACCAAATGGTGCTATCTCCTTCCGAAAATGAACTAGAGGATTCCTGGTTTTGACTGCTACCTGCAGCAACAGGCGAGGATGCACCCGCCTGATTTGGTTCACTTTCCCCAAGATCATCATCAGATTGTGAAATTCCTATTGGATATAAATTCTTCAGTGAATGGACGTTCACCACACCGTCGCCCTGTCTGACACGAGCTGTCCTCACCACTCCATCTTGTCCTGGGAGAACCTCAAGTATAGTACCCAACATCCAAAAGGGTCGTGGTTTTAAAGGGCTCTTGACCAAGACTACATCATTTCTTTTAATGCGATTCTGAAATGGTATCCGAGATCTTCCTGGCATCCTTCCTCTAAGATCCAGGAGGTACTCCTTGTACCACAGTTCTCTAAATCTTGACAACCATTCATTTCGTAATCCAATCGTCTCGATCAACCTTCTCCGGCTGGGAGGAACCATGGTGGAGAGATCATCTCTTCCCAACGGTACCAATAGACCAGGGCTTTTATTGGGTCTAATAAACATATTGGGTGTGATAATCATTGGTTGCCTGTCAGCGGACTCTTGATAAGTAAGGGGCCTGTTGTTTACAGCCCGCTGAATATCTGAGACAATAGTTAGGAAGGTATAATGATCTACCTTACCCCTACCAATAACCTTGTATAGGCAAGATTTTAAAGTCTTGATGCTACGCTCCCATACACCTCCAACCCAGGGGGAAAATAGAGGAATTGTCTCCCACTTAATGTTACATGACCCAAATTTGGCCTGGTAGTCCTGGAGAAGACAAAGGCGCTTAAACAGTGTTCCACTACCCAGAAAGGTTTTTGCGTTGTCGCTGAGAATTGACTCTGGAACACCATGTGCATTAGTAAATCTGACTAGAGCCTGAAAAAAGGACAATATACTCATGTCAGGCACCACCTCTATATGCACTGCTCTTACACTCAAACAAGTGAACAACAACAGATACATTTTTTTCTCACTGTTACCCTCCTTCACCCAAAAATGTCCTGTGAAGTCCACTCCAGTATTCCTATAAGGAACCTCAAATTCGACACGAGAAGTTGGTAGATTGGCCATGTTCTCAGGCAGTACCGACCTAGAATTGTATCTTTTACACCTTGTGCAGGAATTCAGGGCATTTTTGACTGCCTGCCTCCCTTGAGGCACCCAGTATCCTTGACATCTCAATTCCGTTAAGGTTGATCCTGTACCCAGATGGGAACATTTAAGATGGCAGTCTAATATTACAAGTCGGGTCAGGTGATGATTCTTGCCCAGCAACAAGGGATTCTTAACTTCATAAGAAAACTGAGAAGACCTGTCCAGCCGTCCATGCGAGTGGATCAACCCTTCCTCATCCAGAAAAAGATCTAGTGCTCGAACACGATTAGGTGCAGGCCTTACCATAGGATTCCGCAGGTAATTCAATTCAGCCATAAATTCCTGCTGTTGCGAACATTTTATTAAGTAAATTGTGGCTTTCTTGTTGTAGTTGTCTTCCCTTTTCCTCATCAAGCCGATGAATCGGAAGACTAAAGAAGTTACCCTCAACAAACGGGTAAACGTAGAGAACCGCCGCATGGAGATCACCGAAGCACACTCCTCATCCACAATCACCGCAAAATTTGTTGATGAACGAACAATCTGCTGGCACCTATCATCAAGACAGGGCAACTCCTGCTCCGGCCAAGTCAAGACCCCACCGCGCAACCAAGAAGGGCCATGGTACCAAAAGTCAAAGTTTTCTCGGAACTTCCTTATCGTTAATCCACGAGTGATCAAGTCAGCCGGGTTTTCGGTAGTAGAAACATACCTAAAGGTCGGCCTGATGCCGTAATTCGTTTCCAAATCCAAGCTCATTAGCAGCACATCCTTTAACCTGTTTCTAGCAAAGATGCTTTTACTAGTCATTGTTTCTGATAAAATCCATGACAATACTACTTGTGCATCTGTTACCACACACAACCTAGAAGGGCGGACACCCTTGCATCCTACCAAGATAGTGGGCAAACACTTCAGAGCAAGAAATACCGCCATTAGTTCTAAAGTTGGTAATGTCTTATCCTTCACTGGAGCCACTCGTGCTTTGGCAAAGATCAATGCAGAATTGTTGTCCTGAACATAGTAGGCTGCAAATCCATATGCTTCTTTAGAAGCGTCACAAAACAGGTATAACTCTCCAGTTCGGTTCCCGTCATGGGCCTGTCTGCAGAAATGCATGTCACTCAATTTAGATAAGTCTTCTGCCAGGTTCCTCCAAGAAGACTGAAACTCTGGAGAGACTTCATCATCCCATTGCATGCCCCGCTTCCATAATTCTCCCACCAAAATCCTACTCCTTATAGTCACAGGCAGGCAAAGAGATAAGGGATCAAATACCTTTGCCGATTCCGAAAGGATTCGCCTCTTAGTAGATGCACTCGGATCACACTTAACAGGAGCAGTGCGGAGCTTTTCTGAAATAGGATCATACCGGTACCCGAGCACCATCTCCCATCCGGCCTCATGAGTACTCAATGTACCATCTTTCCTCATCTCCTCCCTAAGGCTGTCGCAGCTTGAGTTACAGGACTGCACCACAAATCCACCTTCCTGCAACCGCCTCCTAACCTGGGAATACAGTCTTACAAGCTTTGCTGGGTCAGACTCAGTAACCACCAGGTTGTCGACATAGAATTGGTTCTCCATCGCAACTCGACATTCATCAAAGGGATATTGGGCTGCATGAAACTTCAAGATACTTCCCAATATAAAGGGACTCGAGGTGAACCCGAAAATCAATGTGGCATAGCGGAAACATCGAAGGCGATCACCATCCTTCACAAAAAAACAGAACCTGTTCTTGTCTGCCTCCAGTGCAAGGCGAACCATCAAGAAAGCTTTCCTGATGTCTGCAATCAAGACAAACTTATTCGATCTAAAAGACATCAACAGGTCCAACATATCTCCTGTCATATTCACATCAGAGTATGCAGCCTCGTTAAGAGAGGCAGAGTTACCGACCTTCAAGCTACAGTTAAATACAGGCCTGATTTTAGTAGTAGCTGCCGGATCCGTCTTGAAAACTGGCCGATGAGGCACCCATACATAGTCCACAAAATTTTGAGGATCCACCTGTATTTCCTCTATGATACCCTCTTGTAGCTGCTGAAGGAATACATCTACATACTCCTGGTACAACCCCTTCTTCTCCAGGCTCCTGACCACACGATCCAAAACGTGCAAAGCAATAGCATGACTGGAAGGAACCAGAGCCAGCTTATCTGCATGCCAGGGTAATTGCACATGATATTTACCATCCCTGAATATTATAGATTCCTGGAACTGCCGAATCATACCCTGATCATATCCTGAAATCTCTTCTCCGTCCTGAATGCCCAATGACTCAATGCTGAACATTTTCTCTAATCCTCTTTCCACATCGCTAGAGGGAAAGACATCCACCCAGGGGTCCGCATAGGTAGGGTCGGCTTCCAGGATGAAGCAAACATGCGATGATTCCACTTGGGGAGTATTCTCCATCACTGCACTGAACGTATAATCTCTTGAAATAGGGGCAGGATTTGTAGAAAAAAAAGTGTCCACCTCACCAAAGGGAATCAAACCAGCAGGAACAGAGAAAGCCCGACCCCCCAAACAAGGCACCAACTGTAAGGGGCCCAAATGTTGCACCAGATCCAGACCCATAATTCCACTTATAGCCACCGCATCAGTGCCAGATTCAAATTGCCCAGCCAGAGAACATCCAGTTCGCTTGAACTCCTCCAACAGCAAATGCCAATTTTTTAGATATAAGGATAGGTCCAATGAGTTGGCAACCAGTACCGGAAAGTGCCCCATATGACCAGACCCCAAGTCCACATCCAATTTCACCTCTCTGTATACTTGCTCACATTCTCCGAGAAGTGTAGTCAGCCTCAAATGACACTCCAAACCGTCAGAACTCAAGGAACCCAAGGAGTGCAAGACATCACCAGACAAATACGTTCTGCCACTGCCAGTATCCAATAGGCAGTTTACAGAGATGGTTCTTCCTCCTCGACCGAAGGTAACACAAATCAGAGGAGGTAGTTTACTCGAGTAACCAGAAGGAGCCTGACAATCTGAATCTATGCGGAAAGAAACATCTCTGGTTGTAGTGGCTCTAGATTTTGAAACGGTTACCCGAGAATTGTTTCGATGGATATCCGAAGAATCAGGCAACCCGCCGCCTTTAATTAGCAAGCGTTTAATAGCCTCACTGGTGTCGTGCATTAAAACAGACAGAGAAGGAATTCTAGAGCCACATAACTGTATAAGCTCTCCCTTCAATGCTCTCGGAAATTTCAAAAAAAGTATTTTGGCCATTAATCGGGCCCCTGCAGAACCATCCTCAGAGAAATCACAATCGAGAGAGCTGGCCAGTTCTTCCAGAATGGAAGCTGTTCTGCAGATGAAACTACCAAGATCCTCATAAGAATTTTCCCCCTTGGGGGAGAAATCGATAATATCTTGGAATATCTTATCAATGATGTCACTCACATCTAAATATTCTCGTTTCAATACTGCCAGTGCTTGCTGATAATTGGTATTGATGCAACTTAAGTGATTAATCAGCAGCAGAGGTCTCCCAGACAGCGAGCATTTTAAAAAGTTTAACTTTTCTGCGTCATTTGCCATGCCTGCTGCACAATTTTCAAATCGAGATAAGAAATTGTAAAAACTCATTCTATCGTTTTCCATTTCACGACCACTGAACGTTGGTCCAGTGATTTGAACTTGAGGTAGTCTAACAGTGAATGATGAATTAGCTCTATCTGTAGAAGGTCCAGGCGTATATGGAAGGGAAGGTCGCTCCGAATAGCCACTAGCCTCTGGAGGATGTAACAAGAGTGAGAGATCTTCTAATTCCTTCCGTAAATTCAGCTGGTAACTTAGCCAATCGGACTCCATAAGTTCTCTTTCCTCTTCAGAGACACAGGAAAGTTGCAACTTGCAGATGGAGATTTCAACTTCGTTGATATATTCCAAAATTTCCCTGTGGAATACAGAAAATACAGCAGGAGTGATCTCTGGGCCACGGGACAAACGAAGCCTACCCTTGATTTTCATCTTCAGAATGGAAATCTGGTTACGGTGTCGCTCCCTGGAATCTGCCACAGTTGAAGTATCAGAGGTCTCCATATCCTTGTACGGGTAATCGAACAATTTCCAGAGTTGTCACTAATTGCTGTTACTAATGACTCAAAGTTCTGTAAAAAATTGTGTTGAACTATTGTATTTTTTTCGCAAATTGTTGGAAAAAAAAAAGTCATATAACTAAGAGTAGCTAACCTGAAGTGAGGTTGCGAAAAAAATACAATCTTCTTCGCGACCTTCTTCTCAGGTCTTGTAACCACAGTAACATAAAAAGAATAATGACGACTCTTCACAAAGGAGGAAGGTTTTTATAACAATTTACCTTACTCTATTAGCATAAATAACCACAATGCTATTGTTCTTCTTGATTGTTGGAAGACCATCCTCACCTCCGGCAGCTACACTCAGGTAAGCTATGTATCATTTACCACATATTTCAACAGAAACTCAAATCTTAAGTTAAGTTAACAAATTTGCCGAATTTCCATTACTAACGATTACTATATTGTCCAATTGACTACTGTACACTCTTTAACCCTTATCCTCGAGTGGCCTCTTGACCTTGATATCCCTATGCCTATGTAAAAAAAAAAAAAATCTAAGGGAGATAACCAGCATAAGACATAGCGAAAGTAAGCATTTTTTTTTTCAAGGTATAATTTGGGACGCTGAAAAATCAGTGGAACAATGAAATAATGTTTAATAAAAAAAACAATACTATAGCTGAGTCCCAGAAATTGGCGAAAGCATTTACGAAAAGGAAACAAGTTAGCAATCAAACTATACCTGAATGAGGTTAGTCCCAGAAATTGCCGAAGAAGTAAAATAAAAATAGACAACTAAATTCCATTTTTTTTTTTTTTTTTTTTTAATTAAATTGCTAGGTGAAACTGAAATAAGGATGATATACAGAAAGCTTCAGTCGTAACTTTGGTGCATATGAGTGTTTATATTTATGCCCTTCGGACTTCGAAACGCTGGAACTACCTTTCAACGCTTCATGGACAATATATTTATGAATGTGGAGTGTATTTATTTATATCGACGATTTGTTGATAATGTCTGAATCAGAAACATCTCATATAGAAGATTTAAAATGTGTTTTCCAAATTCTCAAAGAGAATAATCTCAAATTATCCCTTAATAAATATCAATTTTTCAAGTCTTCTTTGAACTATTTAGGATTCCACATTGGCCCAGAAGAAACTGCAAGTTTTACAAAAGAAGAAATGCAAACGCCAAGAATATGTTGTTAGAACAGTTTATGAATTCTCAGAATATAGCAAATAACCATGTAACCTCCAGTAAAGTTATAGCTTCAAGAAAAAAATCTTCCTCCCCTGTCACAGTCGAACAGTCATCCTCACCCGGGCACCAATTTGTAGGTTTTGTAGGTTTATCTAATCTCTTGAAAGTATTCACAAAATCTACAAAACTACAGAATAGTTAAAAAAAAAAAAATAAATAAAACAATCCCCATAATAAAAATAACGTTATTATTTCAGCATGGGCGTTTTTCTCTGCATGCATTTTTTATGTAAACAACCATCACAATTTCTCACGGTCCTTTTTTATTTGAATAATTCTGATTAATTTCCCCTTTCCTTGATATAATAGTAACGCGGCCAAAGATTTTGTGTTTCACATGTCCAAATAGACAAGTGAATTATAATGTTTGATTGCTTGACTAACAAGAAATTGACAGTTTAAATACTTTAATATCTCCTTCAAAAAAGATTTAATCATAACCAGAAATTGACAGTTTAAATACTTTTCAAAATCTTAAAAAGCCTGACGTTAATTAACAAAAATAAAAAACTTAAAAGTAAGAAAATTAACAAAGTAACAAAAATAACAAAGTAACAAAAATTAACAAAGTAACAAAAATAACAAAGTAACAAAAATAAAAAACTTAAAGTAAGAAAATTGTTTTTCTTTTAGTTAATCAGTCAACGTCACGTTGACTGATTAACTAAAAGAAAAACAATTTTCTTACTTTAAGTTTTTTATTTTTGTTAATTAAATTTTCAAAACAAGATGGCAACCTCGATTTTCGTACATTTAGTCTAATAAAAAATGTTGAAAAAATAATAAAAATTAATTTTTTTCAGGTTTTGTTTCAGCCTTAGGGTCTAATAATGTTTTATATAAAAACAAATAATTTTCATAAATTTTTGTCTGTCAAATAATTTACGCCCCTGAAATACACATTTGCGAAGTTTTTTCTTATTATTAAATTCAATTTTTTACGGTATCTTGTTTATTAAATTGTTAGGTGAAACTGCAGAATAGTTAAAAAAAAAAAAAAAAAAAAAAAAAAAAATTTTTAAACCCTCCCCATGTTAAATATGGATTTTGAAATAACGTTATTATTTCAGTCAGCACCGTCCTTTCTCTGAGTACCATTTTTTATGTAAACAACCATCACAATTTCTCTCGGTCCTTTTTTATTTGTCTGAATAATTCTGATTAATTTCCCCTTTTCTTGATATAATAGTAACGCGGCTAAAGATTCTGTGTTTCAGTGTTTGTTTCACATGTCCAAAATTAACAGAATTGATACAGTGATACACTTGAAATACTTCAAAATCTCCTTTAAAAAGACTGATTAACTAAAATAAAGAAAAACAAATTTCTCATAACAAAAGACACATCCGAAAAGCCATCTCATGGAGTTTCTTTGGCGGAAAAAGAAGAAGTATATGATATGATTTTTTTTATTTTCGTTAATTAATAACTTCATTTACTTTTTGTTGTTGATTAATTAACATCGTTTCATTGTAACAGGTTGTTTACTTTTGTTTTGTGTACGTTAATTAATAAGCGTCCCAAATTATACCTTGCAAAATATGCTATTTTTTGCTATGTCTATGCTGGTTATCTCCCTTGGATTTGAGTTTTTGTTGATATGAAGCGGGCTATCCAAATTAGTTACCTCCCTTGCAACTTCAAATGGATCGAGAGTTATTTCCTATTAACCACGTGGTAATGCTGTCTTTTCGTTGAAGATTTCTGCTTTTTACAATTGAAAATGGATTATTGGAGATGACTAGACTGTCTGTGATGTGTTCAGTATTTGTTATGTATATTATTAAATATTTATGAAAATCTCTTCTAATTTCAAGATATTTATAAAAATAGTTTTGAATTTCCAAATATTTAATAATATATATTATTGATGGGATGGAGATTGGGCGTCTGTTTGCCGGAAGCCGAAATTATACTTAATTTAGATTCTTGCAAAATGAATGGTCGATCCCAAAAACATAAAAACATTGGGACCTCTCCTTTCAATTAAAATTCACCAAAATTCAAGAAATCCACCAATTTTAATGAAATTTTCAGTAATTAGGGTTTGTTTTACTACACGCATAGATTCGAAAAAGTTGTCAATGAACAAAAACGCCTTTGCTAAAGTTATATTTTTTAGTACTAAAAAAACACACGAATTTATTTTTGCTTTTTGTAAATGTAAATAAAGCATCGTAGATGTTGATATATTTTTTAAAAAATATTTTTATCTACAGAAATGGGTCTGAGTTACTAAAATATAACTAAAAAAAAACCTCAATTTCTAGAACTAACGATATTATCATCGAATATTATTCAATATTTTCACAAAAAATATAATATAATAGCAAAACCAAATATTTCATATGATTTGAATTATATACGCCTAAAAAAATGGGGGGTTGGAACAAGTAGTTTTTTTGTTTTTTTTAAACGAATTAAAATTCGGTAAATTGGATTACTTAAGGGAACGGCTCATCAAGAATTTGTTTACGTTGGACTTGACGATCATATTGCAGTCAGCTGGAAATAAGGCAAACAAAAGAAAGTTCCACAGAAGAAGCTTTGTTCGAGTGGGGGAAATTATTGATAGTGGTTTTAGCTAGACAAGTGTTTTCGTGAAATTTTAGTGAGGTGGGACCATAGATTAGAGCTCAAATAAGCACTTGCCATGAAAATAATGATAGAGCAGAGAGAGGCTTGCAACAGATTGCAGGGAAGAGGAAAGGGAATAACTCACTAGGTTACGAAGTCTGTTTTAAACTCTGTCAAAGCAGGATAGTGCGCTTCTAGCAGCTCCTGCACAGTTAGATGTATTCCATCCTTAGACGTATTTGGCTCTTATAAAGGTAACGAATTGCATCATCAGTGAGATATCTACTGGAGCGATAGAAGAAGGATCCAACCATTTTTCCAACAAATTTTGCGATGGATTTGATGTACATGTTTCATTTCAGATCAGACATAAAGGTCAGACACAGAAGCTTGTCAAAACATGGAGCCTCCAAGATGAGAGCGATTCATTTCAATTGATGCCAGACGGGGGTCAGAGCATTGAAGATAGATAGATGCATTAAGATTAACCAGCCACTTATTTCCCCATTACACCACGTGCTCAAGATCAGAGAAGAGAGAATCAGGGAGATCTTGGTCATTTACAGCCTTTGGAGTGTTGCTATAGATGGTAGTGTCATCATCATAAATGTCTACAAGTGATCTTAGGATGTGATTTGATGTAGATAAGGAAGAGAGTTGGGCCCAGGATAAACCCCTGAAGGCCGCCAGCATTAATACTGTGAGCTTCTGATCTCTGCCCATCAACCACTACTTCTAAGAACCTATCAGAGAGAAATGATTTAATAACTGAGAAGACATTTCCAGCTATATTATAGCTGGAGATTTTGTGGAGTAGACCTTTATGCCATACCCTATCAAAGGCCTTTGATATGTCAAGAGCAATTGCCCTAGAAATTAAGCCCTTGTTGAGAAATTTGCTAATCCTATGAGATATAACTGTTATCACATCTGTAGATCTAGCAGAATGGAAACCATATTGCATGTCACTGAGGAGGTTATTTTTGCTGAGGTGATTGACTACTTCTTTATTTAATGCATATTCCAGCAAATGCGTAAGTTGTACAGGAGACTGACAGATAACCTGAATTTTTAAATACAAGGCATACTGATGAGGTTTTTCAGGGTGTTGGGAAGCATTTCTCCTTAAGACACCACTTAAGCAGCTTCCTAAGTATGGGAGCTAGTTCTGGTTGGAGCTTTTTCAGCACTATAATTAGAATACCATTAGGCTCAGTTGCTTTACTGGAATCAAGGTTTTTGATTAGGTTAACAACATCACACGCAGATATTTTGCATAGCATGTATGTCGCATAGCAGACCAGGAAGAAATACGGGGCGGGGGGGGGGGTCATCACATAGGATAGAATTAACATTCAGGACTCTGTTATTCATCAAAACTGGTGGGAACAAAACTGCTGCTCACCTACTTTGGACTGACAAACTGAACATACAACTCTCTCACATTCTTTATTATTCTTTTACATTGGTCGCTGGCACTATTGAAGGTGGCTTTAGACTCAGTACATCTATTATGCTGAAAGCAATGGAAAAAGTGATTTCTGTGCACAATGGCAGCAGAACATTCTAGAGAGAACCATGGTTGGCTGTTAGGTTTTTGCTGGGCTCTAAACGATATTTGTTAAAAATAAACTCTCGGTTGAAATTTGTAATTAAATTTTATTGTTTGTTTAATAATGTAGTAAGAAGTACTTTACGCATACAAGCCTTGGTCGCCTGAATGATGATAGAAATCAGAGTTAGCTCAAATGATGGGTGGGAGTTGTTTGCATACAGAATCAGCAGCAGTTACAGCAGCAGCAAGTAGTCGTGCTTTGTCATGCCTAAATTGGCAGTACAGAAATAGTAAAACCGATATTCACCTTTTTTTTTTTTTTTTCATAAAAGAATTTGTGGCGTTGAAATTACTTGATGATAAGTCTTATATCGATCACGTTAATCTGAATACTCAGTTCCATTTTCATTTTTCATAATTACCTTTTTTTGATGTAATCTTGTCTTTTTGAGATTAATTGTTTTGTAAAATAATGGATCAAATTGTGAAAAAATTTGAATTATTAAAATCCTAGGTGAAAGTACAGAATAATGTTAAATCATGTGTAAATAGAAGATGTTGTTTTGTTATTAAATTATGGATTTATATGTGAAAAAAGTCAAATTAAAAGTCTGGAAAGTTAGAATATGAATATTTTGTTAGGTAAAAATATTTGAATGCAACACTGCAAAATTTTTTCCATATTCAGGTTTATGTTTAATAAAGGCGACCTTATTAGGTTCAAAGTATTCAAGTGTTTGTTGTTGGATGACACCATTTTGATTAGGTTGTGAAAGGTTTTGTTAACTGTTTAGAATTACCTTATTCTGATATTCCCTTTATCTGATGAACATATGTGAGCAGCCAAACATGGACTGCACTGGTGTTAAAACATGTGATAAATCTAAAAAAGTTACCAGTTATGTTGAGAAGAGAAGGAGGAGAAAACAATTAGTGAGTAAAAATCGTGCTATCACTGTTAAATGTGATTTGTTTTGGAATGTGACTCTCGTAGGAATAATTCTAATAATTTCTGATAATGAATGAAAGCGACTGATAATAAGCACAAAACCTACATCAGATATTGGTTAATAATCTGACTATATTGAATTTATATGTTGTGTCTGCATTTGCAAAACTATAATGTGTATGTCTTAGATGTGAATTAGTGACTTCATCTTATTATATATAGAGATTAAAATTTTTCTCTCTCATGGCAGTGTCTATCATCGCATTTTCATTCTTTTTTGTAAAAACATTTCTTATTAATGCTATAAATTTTGTTACATTACAAAAAACAAAATTATATAAAAAAGAAAACAAAAACCTGTTGTAGTTTTATTTATTAAAAATTACAATCCTCTGCAAAAACTGTTGTAAAAAAATACAATTCCTCTAAGCTGCACAATTTAAACCTTTTCTGTAAAAGCAGATATCACAGTAGTCATCGTTAATGCAGCAATCTAGAATCGCATAGAAATTAGAATAGTGTGCTTCTTGCTTTGTTCAACCTCGCCTGTACTCATCATGGCCTGTTTGTACCTGCCAGTGCTCTGAGATGTCAGTAGCCAACTTAAATTACCACTATGGATAATGGTGTTCACCACTTGATGACAGTGCCTAACAATTGAACTAGCTGTCCATGTTAAAAAGTGACACTAACCACCTGCCAATCACTATCATAACCGCCAGTGACCAACCGTGCTTGCTACTGGATGTCAGTATTATACAATGGATGTCAGTGCATAAATATTGAAAACAGGTAATTTCATTTTACAAGTTCAATGGAGCTCGACACTGGTCATGACCATTAGTTATTGAAGACAGAGAATTTCATTATGGAGCAGTCCAGTGAAGGCCAATTTTGGTCATGGTTGACAGTGAATGATGGTAACCGACAATGATAGGCATGAAAGACAGCCAGTGTCCACCAGTAAATGCAAGTAAAAACATTACTAACTGTAAGAATGCCCAACAGTTGAAGCCAAACAATTTCAATTTGGTGGAGTCCAATGGAGGCTGACACTTATCATGGCCGCCAGTGACTGCCAGTTGCAAAGGCAGCTAGTACCCACCAGTACCTACCAGTATCCGCAAGTACCCACAAGTAATCGCCCCCAAGCCAACATTAATATCCAGTAACCCCCCCCCCCCATACTGACAATGTCAGCCACAGCCATCAGTGCTCACTGTTTTCAAGGCTAACAATCATAGTTTGATTCGTTAGAGTTTACCAAATTAAGTTATGGCTTTGTGTCATACTTCTACTGGGTAACGCCAACACACGGATCCTGTTAGCTTTTAATAAAGCTGCAATAGCTGTTTTTAATGTCACAAAGGTTTATAAAATATAAATAAAAATTTAAGGTCTTTCACATTAAAAAAGAAAGCAAAAGAAACTGCAAATTAATGTTTGACCAGTTCCAAACACTTTTTTCTCATAAAAATTTCAATTATTCTACAAGTATGATCGCATCATCTTTTTTACGAAGTTAAAGATTTTAACATTTTACTTTTGTACATATTATAACATATAAATCTTATGAACTTTGTTAAATTTAAAAACAAAAACAGTGATTGCAGCTTTATTAAAAATTACAATTCTTCTGCAAGTATCGTTGCATATTATTTATTTATTTATTCATTTATTTGTTTCCTTTTTCTGTTAATATTAAAGACCATAGGCTTTTTCTTAATAAAAAGTAAAATTCCTCACTATTTGTTTCAGTGTCCCAAATTCTTTTATGAAAAACGATAGATTATTTTAATTAAACAGAGTTATTTCCCTTACATCAATAAGTGTCTATACAACAGTGCTGATTTCTTCTGCTTGTACTGAGGGCAAAACAGATGCTCCCCTTAGATCTAAAAGTTAAATAAAAATTTTAAAATTCAATCATTTATTTTATAGATTTAAACTGTGATCTTCGTAATATGTACTTAATTGTCATGATTGCATAAACAGATCCAAATATTTCGAAAAACGATAATTATTAATGAGAATAATTTTTGAAGATAGAGAAAATAGGGTTTAGCCACTGTCACCAAGAGTAAGAAAAAGGCCTGTTAATTGAAAAATGTCTGCAGGCAATGTAGGTAAGATTTGTCAGACTGTCAGTACTACATGAGGACCATTTGAAAAAGAGCAATAAAACATTTAACAAAACAACAACAAAAAAAGGAACACAGTTCAATTAATACTGAAACTGAACTTTATTCAATATAAAATATAAATATTATCTATGTAAAATTAAGTAATTTTAAAGCAATATACAATTTAATACTGATAAAACTGAATTATGAATTTAGGGAACAAATAATTAAAGAAACATTAAACACAAATATTTTTTGGCCTTCGGAACAAGATCACAGTGTAGTATCTGTTTTGATGATAAACTTTACCTTTTCTGTCCTCGGTCGGTGGAGGAGAAATCTTTCATGACTGAGATTATTTTTGTTCCTATCCAGAGTGCCCCTTATTGGGAAGCTGGATTTTCTCCACAAGATTATATGTTGAAATATTTAAATAACTAATTCTTTAAATACAGAAATTATATTTAGAGTTTTGGTTTTCTTTGTCCATTTTTCCCATGTTTTTCATCAAAATGTGTAGCATATTAATTGTCTCACAGGCCATCATCAATGATCGCTCACTGGCAGTAACCTGTGGTGTTCCCTGGAGACCAAGTGACAACAAGTCTCCCCAGATTTCCAGTGTTCTCCACCTCTTGACCACTTGTGCAGATGATTGCATGTTATCACAACAGCCGTTGTCACTGATTTTTCGTTGGCATCGGCCATTGGTGTTTCCTGGGGTTTGGGTGACAAAATATCTCCCCATGGTACCAGATTTGAACTGCACACTTTCAGTGGAGATTTGGTTAGTACTCTCTCACCTCAGTCTTTCCATCCTCCCATGATCCTTGATAACTAGTTGGAGTGGCGCCAGTCAATGTCATCTAAACCAGTTTTTTATTATTATTACTATTATTATTATGATAATAATAAGGGTGCTTGTTCAGTGTACGCACATATATTTTAAATATTATTTCCGAGTTAAATTAAATTTTGAAAAACAAATATATATCAAATAAATGTTATCAAAGTCAAGATAAGTTACTCTTCCACCTATCTGGAAAGGTTTTTAGTAGTTTTACTCACTTTAAAACGTGTAATCGCTTTGAAAATCATGCAATTTTTATTGATATATTTTATTTGTTATATATTTGTTTTTTTGACAACTTTTTCGAATCTATGTGTATAGTAAAACAAACCCGTCATGTAAATTATTTACAGTTAAAATGTTATAATCAACAAAAACTTGAAGTTTTAAATATATTTCAAAGAAATAAATTACGCCTGGTGCTAAAATATTGAAAATTCACCGATCGTAAAAAACAAACTGCTGTGAAAAATGCTAACATGCCTTTGAGATGTCTAAGTTTTTTATGATGTTGCAGACATGAGAAGGGATGATTTTTTTACATTATCTAATGTGGCTTTAGTCCATGTAGGGAAATTTGGTAGGGATTGTTTGTTGGCTCTAAGGTGGAATTGGAGGCAATCGCCAGGACAGTAGTTCCGCCTTCTCCGTTACTGTACATGCAACCTTCTGGTTGTTGCTCAGTGGAGGAATTACTGATTGTCATTTATTCACTACACTAGTAAAGATTTTTCAGAAATTACGAGTTCCTATCTTTGGCGATTCTACACGTCCCCTGATTATTTCAGTATGCTTTCTTTTGGCTGTTGCTATTTCTCTCTTACAATGATTTCTAGCATCTACGAATTTTGCCTATTTGTATTTGACTTATGACGTACAAACTGGCGGAATGCATGCTGTCTTTGTGCAATAGCAGTTGTATAATCTGCAGTGAATCATGGGGGTGAGTAGGGCTTGCTACAATACTTCCGTGTGGGAACATGTGCTTCAATGCCTGCTTTGCACCATTCAGTTGTCTCATTGGCACACTGTTCAGCAGGAACAGAGAAGATATCGGTCCATGGAGCATCTCAGATTTGTTCTCTAATGGCTTCCCAGTAAGCATTTTTGTAGTACCTTGTGGTTTTGAGCAATGACTTCTCCCCTTGAGGTTGGGATTTAAATATGATGTCAGCTGATACCACGAGGTGGTCTGCATTTCCAAGTGGACTGTGGCATTAGTCACACAATCATCAGGTACTGTGGTGAGGAATAGGTCTAGAAGTGAAGCCTGCTGAGGTTCATGATCTAGTAGGCTAGTTGGAAACATTACTGTCTGTGTGAGAGAATGGGCTATAGAGAAACTCTAAGTAGAGCATTCAGCTCTAACCTGAGAAACCGAGCCAATTTTTATGGTGGACATTAAAGTCACCAAACACACATATTTGGGTGTTACTATCCAAGGAGAGTGCTGCATCTATACTATCACAGACATGATCGATTAGGGTACAATCCTGACTCGAGGAAAAACGGTAGAGAAAATATAAGTAACTAATACAGTGATGAAATGTTAGTTGAAAGCACATAAAAGCCTGGTCATCCGATTCAAGATTTTTCTCTGTAATTTAAGGGAGGGTCCTATGAATATAGACTCTAAGCCCGTGCATACATCTATTCGAGTCCTTACAGCAAAGAGGGAGGCATCCTGTCATGTTAAAGTAGTTAGAGGGGATTGAAGAGTGTAAGTTTCCGGGGAGTTTACTCTACATCATCTATATTACCTCTAAGCCCATGAATATTTGTGAAAGTGAGCCTCAAGGGTGGAGGCAAAGTAGTTTTGTTTGGGTTGTTGTCTGGTTTTATTGTGATATTTGTTTGGGTTGTCATTTAATTACGTTTTTGTTTGATGTCAGGTTAGGGGAAGGGTGTTGAGTAAAGTGGGCCTGTTTTGATGCCAAATATATACACAGTGACCCATTAGCCGAGTCCAGTCTAGAATGTGTGGTCTCATGAAAGCCCACCAGATATAGCAGCAGGGTCCCTTTCCATGTGTGACATGACACTACAACTATCCTGCAATTATACATCTGATGATAGAGCAGCCAGTCTAAGCATTACCAAAGAGTTAGGGCTTCTGTACTGTCAGTCAGAAACAGCAGCAACACAAACTGTCAATCAGTTACCCTCAACCTTTCTTATCTTTCAAGTACTGTGAGAAAACCAATCTGCTCTGGCAACTAATTTGTTTTAAAATAAATGAATGGGATATTAATAATAATTACTTGAATATGTAAGGGAATATAAAGCAAAGAAAACAAAAAAAATGGTGGGACTAGATCTACATAAAGAGGTTCCACATAACACAGATATACAGATGCACTTAACTTGGTGTTCTTCAGGCGACCCACGTTGGTCTAGCTAAAAGACCAGTGTCTCCACATGGAATGAATTGAGGTGCAAAGATTAGCATTTATTTGAGAGCAGTAAAAAGGAGGGAGAGAAGATCTGCCTTAAGAGCCAAATGTTTGCTTTGGTTTTAATACTTCCTTCTTTTATTTAATTGAAACGATATAATTTTCAATTTCTGTATTAATTTAAAAAAATACAAACTCAAGAGATGCGTATTTCCAGTTTTTCTATTGTGTATATACATGTATTGCTAATTATTACTAATATATTACATATATTGATAACTATTACTAATATATTACATATATTGATAACTATTACTAATATATTACATATATTGCTAACTATTACTAATATATTACAAACAAATGACGTGAGAAAAATCTGGGAAAATAGAGTTTCAAATGGGTAGACACCACGGAATATAGAAATGGAATAAAATAATACGATAAAATGAATTTATTTTTTAGTAATATCTATTTTAAAGGCACATTTAGAGATGGTTAAAATTTTAAATAGATTTAAAGCTTTTTTTTTTAAATGCAAGTTCCCCTTACAAAATTTCATTATCGTATTTTATTGTATAACATGGGGAGTAGACTCGCCAGTTAAAATGAATTCAGATAAGAATGGGAGCTTGGAAATGTGATTAAAAATACACTATAAATACATTTAAAAACACGAACTAAGTTTATAGAATAAGTTAAAATAACATAGCAATAAAAAAAATTACAATTAAATTTTATTATGCTTTCAGTTCAAAAATGACTACAATATTTCGAAATAGGTAAACCTCCTTAAGCCATGGCATTTCGAAGCTAAACGCTTCTTATCAGAAGAGGAGAGTAAAGACACATATTATACAGAGAAGAAATTTTTTAAAAGATAATATTGCCTTTATGGAAAGAGGATCGAAGGAAAAACATGAAGCTGTACTGAGACTGAAGCCGATTCTAGGACTGCCAGCAACCACTGTAAAAGAGTAATAAAGAATGTGAGAGAGTCATATGTTTAGTCATATATTTAGTAGCTGAGCAGCGGCTTGGTTGCCACTAGTTTTAGCAAATAGCAAACAGGATCCTGAACAGAATCATGTGCTTTATCCCAACCATCATCAATGGACCTGAGGTAATCTCGTCAGCATCAGATAAAGCCAAACTCTTTGCCAAGAACTTTGTAACTAATTATACCCTGTGTGACTAAGGCCGTCAATCCCTCGTATTTCCTCTTTTATCAGAAAACACTATGCGACATACAAATATCTGTGAGTGATGTTACCAAGCTAATCAAAAACTTTGATTCCAGTAAAGCAACTGATCCTGATGGCATTCCAATTATAGTGCTGAAAAAGCTTCAACCAGAACTAGTTCCCATACTTACAAAGGTGTTTAAGCGTTGTCGTAAAGAGAATTGCTTCCCAAAACCCTGGAAAACCTCACCAGTATTCCCTGTATTTAAGAATTCAGGTGATCGGTCATCTTCCTCTCAGTACAAACCAATAAGTCTCCTGTGCGTCATGAGTAAGTTGCTGGAATCCATGTTAAATGGAGAAGTAGTTAACAACCTCAATAAAAAAAAAAACTCCTTAATGACATGAAATATGGTTTCCGTTCTGCTAGATTTACAGAAGATGAAGTAACAGTTATATCTCATAGGATTAGTGAATCTCTCAATGGAGGCTTCCTTTCTAGGGCAATTACTCTTGGCATATCAAAGACCTTTGGTAGGGTATGGCATAAAGGCCTACTTAACAAGATCTCCAGCTACGGTATAGCTGGAAATGTTTTCTCAATTATTAAACCATTTCTCTCTGATAGGTTCATAAGAGTAGTGGTTGATGGCCAGAAATCAGAAGCTCACAGTATTAATGCTGCAGTCCTTCAGGGGTCCATCTTGGGCTCAACTCTCCTCCTGATCTACATCAATGATTTTCCAAATCACATCCTAAGATCATTCGTAGACATTTATGCTGGTGACATTACCATCTATGTCAACACATCAAAGGGCGTAAATGACCAAGTTCTCTCTGATTCTCTCTCCTCTGATCTGGAGCACGTGGTGCTATGAAGAAAGAATTGGCTGGTTAATTGTAATGCATCTAAAACCAAGCTTCTATCTTTATATCATCAATGCTCTGATCTTCTATCTGGCATCAATTGAAATGAATAGCTCTCGTCTTGGGGAAGCTCCATGTTTGGCAAGCTTCTGGGCTGGAAAAATGGTGGGATCCTTCTAGCACTCCAGTAGATATCTCACTGCTGATGCAATTCTCTACCTAAGTAAGAGTCAGGTACATCCAAAGATGGAGTACTATTGCCACATCTGGGCAGGAGCTGCTGGAAAACTCTTATCCTGCCTCGACAAAGTTTAAAATAGACTTCATAACCTGGTGGGGGTGCCCTTTACTCTTCCCTGCAACGTCTTTCCCACAGAAGAGATGTTACAAGCTTGTTTCTGCTCCATCACTATTTTCATGGCAGTTGCCTGTCTGAACTCCAATCTATGGTCCCCCCTCGCCAAATTTTCATGAAAAACACTCGCCTAGCTGAAACCACTAACAATAATTTCTCCCACTGTGCCTAAACCTAAATGTAGATTCCATAAACAAAGCTTCTTTCTTACAACTGCACGCCTATGGAACTCTCTTCCATTTGCCTGCTTTCCAGTTCACTACAATTTGATCATATTCAAGTCCAATGTAAACAAATACTTCATGAGCTGTCCCCTTAAGTAATCCAATTTAACAAATTTCCACTACTAACGATTACTAGGATATTGTCTCATTGATTTCTGTACACTCATTAACCATTATCCTCGAGTGACATTTGGGCCTTGATAAGTGGTGACTCCTATGTAAAAAAAGGAAAAAACTATAAAGGGCTATAATGGCATGAGTTGCTTCTTATTAATTTATGCCCGTTATTTTTTGGGGTGGGGGAAATAAGATTGTAATTCCGGATTGATCCTGGACTAATCCAATTGCCAAATTCCATTTGATTCAGTAACTGAATAACTTTCAGATTACAATCCGATTGTTATCCAATGTAATCCACAGTGATCCCACTCAAAGACAGAACTTTCATTGATCTTGTGTGACGTTCCAACCAAAAGAGCTGTCCAGACAGAATTTGCAGTGATCCGACAGACCGAAATATCTTGATAAAGTGGAAGCATTACAGTATAGTACAAAATATGATATATCCCCCAAACTAAAAGCAAAATCATACAAAAACTGCTAAATTGTGCAAACCACTACTTAGGAAGAAATTATTTACTTATGCTGCTTTCCTCCTTTTGGAAATCATAATTTCTCATTCTATGACTAAGTGTAATGGTTAAATATAAGGCCTATACTTGCATGATAAACATAAAAAATCCTTATATTCTTAAAACCTTCACAATTCCCTGTATATCTAAATTGTATATTAATGCTGTATTCTTGTAAGTTATATCATCTTTCCTGTTTCAACTCGACAAAAAAAAACCAATTGCTCTTTTCTCCAAGTTGATATAAAATCACATACTTTGCACGTACCTTGGAAGGAGGGTTTAGCTTCTGGTCCTAAACTTTTTCAAAATCGATAAATACTAAACATTTATAGATTTCTATTGCTAAGGGATGCATTAGCTTAACCTATATTTATACTCTATAGAATATCTATAAAATAGATAACTAATAGCCACAGTTTGTACCCAAATTATAAGTGATCTATATTAACTAGCCACTACATCTTTCTTTCATTTAGATGGGATAAAGTACTGGTGATTATCTTTACTTAAAAACTAACACCTAAAGCACATTTCGAAATGCACCATGCCTTATACTATAATTTTCCAATTAGTCACTAATCCACAAACCATATTTGATCTTTTCTTAACCCGAGTAGATATTAACCTTTTACCTACACCCTAAACTCATACATACCTCCTTTAAAAACGTAACCACATCTTCCAATCTTAATCCTATTCTGAGGAGTGTAACTTCAAAGCAGATACTAATTCTTTGATACTAACTCTATTAATCCTAATTTTTCAATGGGAGCATAGAAATACCTGGCTTTGAAACCAGGTGCAGAGAAAACCCTCTCAGTGCTGATGGACCAGTAGATCTGGTTAGGTCATCCATCTAGGATAAGAAAACTATGATTTGTAAACCTGTGCCACTGACCTCATACATCTTTCTTGGCATCAAACAGGGCCTCCTCATTCCTGGATGATAACCTCCTTAGAGCTGGTGACTTGATCAAATCATCAGTTTGCAAACCTAAACAGCTTAAGGAGTAGATAGGCTATACTCCATACTCCTTCTTTGCCTATTAGTCAGGATCAGTGGTGTGGCCAGAAAGACCCATTAGAGACGCTCAGTGCTTAGCCTTGTTTCGTGACTAGGGTAATAAATGCCATCCTCCACATTTGCCTTATTCCCTTCCCCTATACCTGGGCATCTTGGGGGTGCTATTTACCATATATGCTAACATGATTGGACTGGGCCACTCCTGTTGGACAGGTTTGAGGGTATCGGCTTGACAGTTGCTGGTTGTTGTTTCTGTCTGACAGTACAAAAGCCCTAACTCTTTGGTAGCGCTTAGAGTGGCTGTTCTATCATCAGTTGTATGATATTGGGATATTTGTAGTGCCATGTTGCGCATGGAAAGGGACCCTGCTCTCATCTCTGGTGGGCATTCCTGGGGTCATATTTCTGTAGATGAGGAGCCGGCTGATGGTCTACTCGTGTTGCATGATGGTGGTTATGCACATCCGTTTTGCCTACAACTTCACCCTAGATCTGAAACTACAAAATAGAATGAAATGACAGTTCAATCCAAAAAAAACGTTCAAATCAGACACACACTCAAATAATCCGCCTCCTCCCTTGAGGCTTGCATTTACAAATATCTGAGGACATACAACTAACTTAGATGATGTAGAATCGTTTCTCCTAACTTGCACTCCTCCATCCCCTCTAACATCTTTAACATGTCTGGTTATCTTCCACTTTGTTGTAAGGATTTGACAGGAACGAACTTGGAGTCTATATTCATAACACTTTCCTCATGTCTAGGGAATCTAAACTAGAATCAGGTGACCAGGCCTTCATGTGCTTAAAACTAAATTTACAACATAGTGTTAGCTACCTGTATTTTAATTATTATAATCAACTAAGTACTATAATCAATCATGTCTTTGACAGCAGAGATGGAGTACTCTCCCTTGACACTAGCGCTCAAATACATGTATTTAGTGACTATAACACCCACTACAGAAATTGGCTTGGCTTCTCCAAATACACTGACATAGCTAGTAGCATCATCCATAACTTTGCTTTATCCTATTCCTTGACACAGACAGTAATATTCCCAACCCGTCTCCCAGATAGTCAGGACCAGCAAGCCTAACTTCTGGATCTATTTCTGACAAGAGATCCTGAGGATTGTGTAACAAATGCTGATTGCCTACTTAGGAATGCTGATCATGCTGTGATAATGATAGAATCACTCTAAACTCTCGACCCCAAGTTGAAGAGCCATTGCTCAAAACGACAACGTACTAAAATAAGGCTGACTGGGATGCCATTAGAGATCACATCAGAGACGCCCCATATCTTTTCTCTTCTTGCAGAATAGTGCACAAATGAGACTACTGAATGGTTCAAAGCAGCAATTGAAGCATATGTTCCTACACAGAAGTTCTATAGCAAACCCCACCCTACCCAATGGTTTACTTCTACTTGCGCAGCTGCCATTGCTTAGAGGCAACATGCATACCATAGATTTATCCAGCATAAGTTTTGTACAAACAGACAAAGTATATAGAAGCCAGAAGTAATTGTAAGAAAGAAGTAGCAACAGCTAATAGTAAATATACTGAAACCACCAGGAAACGCATTGAAGCACAGAAATTAGGAACTCATGATTTTTGGAAAATCTATAATAGTGTAGTAAATAATGGGCAATCAACAATTCCCCCACATTCCAACAATCATGAGGTTGTTTACACAGCAACTAAGAAAGCTAAGATGTTTGCCTGTTATTTTCCTTCAAACTCTACCTTGGACCCAGTAAACCATTCCCTCCCTGATCTTCCTCTGTGGACAGAAACCTCACTAGATGATCTGAAAATCACTCCTTCTCAAGTACATGATATCATAAAAAACATAGACACCTCAAAAGCATGTGGACCTGATCTCATCCGAATGTGCTATTAAAAATTGCTCCGCTGAGGTTGCTCCAGTTCTCTTTAAACTCTTTAACAAATGTCTTAACAAATCTTGCTTTCCTGACAGCTGGAATACCGCTTCTGTGGTACCAGTTTACAAAATTTCTGGTGAACGAACTAACCCATTAAATTATTGCCCAATTAGCCTCTTCCCACTTTTCGTCAAAATATTTGAGTCTTTAATTAATCAAGCTCTATTCCACAACCTTACAGCTGCTAAACTTCTGTTTGACCATCAATATGGATTTAGGCAAGCCTGTTCTACTGCAAATATTCTAACTGTAATCTCTGAATGTATATACCAAGCACTGAATAAGGCAGGGGAGGGGAGGGCAGTAGCCATATACCGCTAAGGCTTTTGACAGGGTATGGCATGATGGTCTTCTCATGAAAATAAAATCCTATGGTATTACTGGACGAATGCTTAACAAAATTAAATCCTTCTTAAATGAGAGAAGAATCCAAATTGTCCTCGATGGGTGTACATCCAAACAATATGATATAAATGCAGATGTACCTCAGGGATCGATCCTTGGTCCTTTATTATTTCTGACTTACCTGATACAATTATCTCTGATATGGGTATATTTGCCGATGACACCACGTTCTATTGCAGGAACATGGGGAAAACTAATGAGCACATATCTAAGGCAATGCCGAAAACCTAAAGAAAGACCTTCAGTCTGTAGTGGAATGGAGTCAAAAATGGATGGTAACGTTCAAAGCTGCCAAGACAAAGCTCGTTTCCTTTAATAATTACATGAAACCTTACCAACCACAAATAGCTATTGCTAAAGATACATTACCTGAAAGTACTTCAAACTCGGCTTAACGTTCACAGGGAACATGAGTTGGAATAAATACATTGAGATCATTTCCAAGGCTGCTGCGAAGAAGATGGTCTCTCTCTACCGTGCTAGAAACTTACTTATGCCTGAAAGTATCCTGTACCTCTACAAAGCCACCATTCGCCCATGTATGGAGTAGTGTTGTCACATTTGGGCTGGTGCATCTGCTACTAGTCTCTCACTCCTGGACAGGGTTCAAAAGAGAGTCGCCAACCTGATAGGCCCTGAACTCTCATCTAAGCTTCAGCCCCTGTCTCATCAACGAAATGTTGCATCTCTCTGCTTGTTTTACAAGGGTTTTAATGGTGGATGCTCTGACGAACTACAAGCTCTTGTACCCCCCCCTCGACAAAAATACCTCCAACAAACCCGACAAGCAGCAAAGTACCACCCCTACACAGTAGAGATCCCCAAGTGTAAGAAAGCCTTCTACTCTAATAGCTTCTTCCCCCAGAACTGCTAGACTTTGGAATTCTCATCCGGATTCCTGCTTCCCCAACTGTACTGACATGCAGAAGTTCAGGTGTAATGTAAACAGACATCTTGCTGCTAAACTCCCTACATAGTACCCTTGAAACTTAGGTCCCTTATAGTAGCCCACTACATTCAAGTGGCAATGTGCCTTGTTTGGTGTGAGAATGTAAAAAACCAAACAGGAAAACCATATAAAAAAAAAAATAGACATATTGGACTTAAGGAGTCGGAGTCAGATAAAAAATTCTGACTCCAACTCTGACTCTGACTCCTAGTACTCTTAGAAATCCGACTCCGACTCCAACTCCGACTCCGACTCCAGCTAAAACCTTTGACTCCTTCCGACTCCAACTCCGACTCCATAACCCTGGTTATTCCCCTTTGGTTTTCTGGTTTGAAAATTAAACGGTTTCAGATTTCAGATAAAATAAGTTAAATCAAATATAAGATTGAAATGAAAACAAAATAAATAATTAAATTTTAAATTATATTTTTAAATCATACAGTTGAAACAAGGCTATTATGTTGAATAAGTAATATCACCTAGCTAATTATTTAAATAGATTTAATTTAATGTGATATGCTAATGACCGTAACTCAATCTATGTAGATGTGGTTTAAAGAATGTTATATATAGAAATTATGTATAAAATAAGATGTCTCCTTTGACAGAAGTATCCTATCGTGGGCATTAATATTTCTTGACCAGGAGAGGTGTACACGCATATCGTCTTTATATCTCTTTGAAAATGGGGAGTTGTACACACAGACAAACACACACACGAACTCTACTACTTTATATATATATATATATATATATATTATAAGGTAAAATTAAAAGCCAAGAACAATGCGAGATTTTTTTTTATATAGAGTAAAATTAAATGCAAACAAAAGAAATAAATTTCTTTTTTTTGTTGTTTGTTTTTTCTTTTTCACACAAATTTTAACTCTAAACAACAGTAATTTTTTTTCTGTTGTATTCAATGGTGAGATTTATAACACCATTGAATACAACAGAAAAAAAAAAAAAATTACTGTTGTTTAGAGTTAAAATTTGTGTGAAAAAGAAAAAACAAACAACAAAAAAAAGAAATTTATTTCTTTTGTTTGCATTTAATTTTACTCTATATAAAAAAAAATCTCGCATTGTTCTTGGCTTTTAATTTTACCTTATAATTTTCTTCAACAATGCTTCAAGCGAACTACAACCTACTTATTGAATAGCGGAAATCCATTAAACAACTCTTCAGAGACAAATGTATGTTCATAAAAAAGAGTTGGAAAGCTTTTTTTATATGGACGTTGCCTGATGAGGACGTTTGGTCCTTGCCGACTAATTGTCTGAAACATTAGCATGTTCAGTGTATCTCCAATATTAGTAGCTACATTGGTTCAACAACTAACACATTGTCGTGAAGATTGACTCTCCACCTCTCTGACTCTAGCTCCATATCACAACATTTGAACGGACATGGCTGCCATCATTCAGAATTTCGAAGAATTATGGTAGAAAATGCAAGAGTATTGCAGAGTATGAGAAATGTAAATAGGCTAAGAATACTCGAGGCGTTGTACATTAAAACAAAGAAGCCTCAGATAAATAACATTAATTATGAGTGCAGCCGAAACGTTTTGAAATGTTTGGGATAAATTTTGAATATATATATGTGTGTGTATATGTATATAAATATATTTAATATATATAAATAAAAAAAAAAAGTCCGCCCACCTTACTTGTAACAAGCTACCACGTGACTATGGAAAAATGTATATATATGTAATTAAAAAAACAAAACAATTTCTACATTTATTTCTACAATATGCCTGAGGATAATAGAAGTACTTCTGTCGAAAGCGCTCGCGATTATGGATCCAACTTATACAATTTCGAGAAGAACATAAAAAGGACTATTCGGAGATTGGAAAAGATAAAAAGGAAAATTGTAAACCAGAATAACTCTGTGCTATTCAATAATATATACATTATATATATATATATATATATATATATATATATATATATATATATATATAGAGAGAGAGAGAGAGAGAGGGAGACCTTTTATAAAGTTAGGAAATTAAGTTGTGTTCTCTTTAGGGACTTAAGAAAAAGCAGTAAACCTTAGCCCAAATGCAACATTCCAACTTCCGGTCGTTGAATACTCTCTAACTCGTATTATTTGGATTCATCGGACTACTGTTTTCATCTTGGGTGTGATTTTCACGTTTCGGTCGATGTAACCTCCAACCTTCTTCAGGTGTATCTTGTCGAACTCTAAGCATGAAACACTAGTATAGTTGTTCATATTTATTTGAAAAATATTATAGTAGTTATATTATACACACACAAACACACGCACTTACACACATATCTCTCTCTCTCTCTCTTTCTCCTTTTTCTTTCCTCGTTTGTAATAATTGTGTAAAAGTTCTGAATAAAGCAAGTTACAACAAAGTGTTGACTGTTAAATAGCAGCTGTTACAGGTGAATATTTTTTGTTGTAAATTTATTTTGTAAGAGATGAGTGACATAATTTACACCTATTTAATTACTCTAGCCACTGTCATATGTAAGCAAGTAAAAAAGATATTAATGGCTGTAGCAAATCATCTCTATAATAATAATAACATGATGAGACAACTTTTTGTATTTTTCATGGCAACAGAACTTCGATTAATACACATCAAGTTGTCCTCTTTTCATTTACTAATAATAGATTTTTTTTCAAATCTAAAATACAATGGCCTAATATTGAACCTGGTCAACATTAAAAGCAATGAACAACGATGAATTCCTGGATGCCTCGAGGAAGAGAGATAGATGGAGAGTCATAAAAACATAACATGCGGCAGCAGTCAAGATTGAACTCACTACACGAGTTTGTAGCGTAATTCAAATCTTGTCCGTAGCTGAATACTTGATGCTTCGCTAAGGCTATCGAGGGTATTTTTTATCATGACGCCATCACTAGATGGGTTGTCTACCATGGCTTAAGAGAGGCCCATCTACTCTCGAAAGAAGGATAGATCGCGCCAGTTTCCCAACCTGGTATCTTACCTCACGATACATACAGCGCCTCACCTTCCAAAATGGTCACCCAGCTGGTTTGTGCAATGTGCAAGGCTCAATGTTGCTTAACTTCAGTGTGTGTCAATGTGATTGTGCCATAGTAGAGAGTCATAGTAGTCAATGCCTTTACCAGACAGGGCACTACTTGATGATAATGAATATTAAACAAAATTGTTTAAATCATATTTACAAAAAATAATCGAATTACGAAACTACATCCATCAGAATGAATTTCCCTTTCTTCGTAATATGACAATCATTTAAATCATTTGTTAATAGTTGAAATAAAAAAGTGAATTACTTTGTGACGTGACCTTTTTGAAATTTGAAAGGAAATTGGTATCAGTTAAACTGTTCAATATAAAGTCATTTCTCGATTTAAAATTGTTAACAATCCTTGTGTACTTGGATTTGGTTTAGTTGTTTCATTTTACGGCATATCAACTCTTTCGGGGTTATTTAATGCCAAATTCTGCCATTTTGTTAAAAATTTTTATGGTTAGAGTTTTTTTTATATTTTCAAATATTTATTCATACTGTTTGGTTTGGTTTGCTTGTTTGTAGAGGAAAATTGCATTTGTTTTTGATTTTGCAGAATATGATTGAGTTTGCATAAGAAAAGGAGAAAAATACAATAATGTCAATGCTTGGTGCAGTTTAGGCCAGGAAGCCAGTATTTTCAGACAGCCTGATCTGGTAACACTAGCTAAAAGTTTTGTAAACTATTTATAATAATAATGATAGTGTGCACGGTTTCCAGCAGGTGCTCTACAACTCATCAGAAGGGACATGGTGTACATGCGTATGTGGAGGAGGGAAACATCAGATGAAGTTCTGCAAGTTATAAACGATGGAATGCCTTAGCAGTTAACAACTGATCCTGTTTCAGCAGCAGTAGCAGGGAGGTGATGGTGGATGCAGGCTGACAACCCTGGGTGCATCAAGTTCGAACCGAGAAACGCTGTCATTTGGGGACGTTGAGAACCTTCATATGTTCCTTCCCGTAAGTATCCGATATTCTTCTAGAAAGTATTTTTAATACAAAGATATCTGTGAAATGAATGCCAACAAAATCATCATGAATGTTGCTCAACAACAACAACAACAACAACAACAACAACAACAACAACAACAAAAACAACAGTAGTAGTAGTAGTAGTAGTAATGACAACAATAGCAACAATAGTACATCCTCCTCTCCCCAAAGACCAAACTTTCTTCACCATGGTAGGGACAGTGGTAGCATAATAGTGTCAGAGCTATATTATCTAGACATCCAATTCCTGGCAGAACAACACATGACAAGCAGGTTTTGTCACAAGCTCTGATGAAAATCACAAAGGCATTTTTTGTCACAAGGCTCTGATAAAAATCACAGAGGCATTGATATTAGGATCCGTCATCCCTTGGTCGTCTGTGCCTCTCTATGTGAAAAGCAAAGGCAGTGGAATCCAAAATTGATGGATTGAAAATGGTAATGTTGCATCTGTGCTGTTCCTTTGTATGTTCTCGTGCCAAACCTTTCAGGACTTCAAAGGACTGCTGAGCCTTGCTGCACACATTGTCAGGAATAAAAATCAGCTGTGTAATTTCAGCAAGATCAAACAATCTTGAAGTATGATTACCATGCGCTGTATGTAGAATTTGGACTCGCTTAACAAATAAACAGCAGTAGCAAAACGATCTCTATAAACTATTTGATGTTTATTGGTTGAAATACTTAATACTGAATAGTTAATTCTATCAAAATACTCTATCATGATTGGTTACCGAAACCGAACTTCAAACAGAAAGAATCATTCTGGGAGCCGAGCACCTACTAATATTGGTTACATAAAAAATAAACCAGGCACAGACAGTAGTTACCACACAAAACCTTATCAGTTACAATATAGTGTCATCAACTACTACACAGACTCCTTGCAAGCAAAAAAATCTAGCCTAGGTCACTAAGTTATGGACTACTAAATATAGTGGCAGCTTATATACACAGTATTACAAACTTATTCACACAGACACACATGCAGACAAAACAACACAACAAATTTGTCTAGACATTTGAACTCTGATTAACGTTTTACTTTTCCAAGTCATAAGTAAAATCAATAAATCGATAAACTTTTCATTCTTTTGATATTGCTTCATCCTCCACAGTCACAGGTCGTTCCATGCTTCAGCAATTCTGAGCGTGAAAAAACGTTTCTGGAAGTCATACATCTAATAATTTTATAAACAGAGATTAAAATAACCCTAACCCTGAACATAATTTTATCATAGTTTCAATTAATAATTTAACGATCAAAGGATACCATACTAATTTAATTTAAATTTTAAAATTATATTAATAATTTTGTAAAAAATAACCAAAAAAAATAACCAGTCATAGATTAAAAAAGTGAAACATGAATGAAAGGTGTTCAATCAACGTTGGGTTGATACAATTAGTTTAAAATAAATAATAAATTTGGAGATTAACACCCACCACTGAATGATCACCATCATCACCTAAAAATTGAGATTATACTTTTTTTAGGTGATTACATATGAACACTCTAGAAAACCTGGTGGAAAAAGGAAAAAAAATTCTTTTAAAATTTATAGTGGGAAATCATTTTTATATAAATTTAATATAAAATGATCAACATTTCCGGCTATTCTGACTTTTTTAAGGTAGTTGAGCAATTTTTTTTTACCATTAACTTAAGTTCGAATGACAAAGTTATAAAATCGCACTTACTTGCCTAATAATACCCCTCCTCACCTCATTCCCCAAACACAGATTTATTTCCCATATCCAAAAGTTTTTTTTTAAATATATACGAAATTTAAATTTTTAAACTAATTATTTCTTTTATCTTTCTGACAAGATTTTCAAAGAATTCACACGTAATCGCCTAAAAATGTAGAATCTCATTTTGGCAGATATGGGGTGATTTAGGAAATGGAGTTAATCTGTAATAATACCAAATGAATAATTCAGGGGGGGGGGGCTTATATGACGCATTCTTTTCCCCTAAACTTAATTTTTACATTATTTTTTCTTTATCATTCAGAATATTATCGATTTGGCAACACATTTTCAGGTTATAAAAAAATATATAAAAAGAATTATTTGTTTAATTTCTAGCAAATGCTTCACTTATTTGTAAATCAGTTCTTGTGAAGATAACATGGTATTATGGCAAGTAGGGTTGTTATTCCGGTTAAACTTAGAGTAAAAGTGTTGCAGCAATTATATCAGGCACACATAGGGATCGAACAGGCCCTTCTTCACCATATGAATGATTGCACAGATAAAGACCGTTGGTGGCCAAATCTAGACACTGATAGCAAGAAGGCCAGTAAAGCTTGCGGAACCTGCTTACTTCATAAAATCAACCCCACCAAGGCTTCCATTCAATGCTGGGAACATCCAAGTTTGCCATGGGAAATAATTCACATACATTATGCGGGTCGATTTTTGGAACTCTAATAAAAAAAGCGTGAACGGCCATTTTTTTTTTTTCAGTCTTAACCATAGCTTGTTTTTTACCATGTTAATTCAGTCTTATGTGTTTTTATTCATACAAGTGTTATTGCTAGAACATAATAACTCTCCCACCCCCACTTGACTTTTCAACCAACCTTTAACCTCAAAATTTCATCCACAAATTTCATTTTGAAATTTCAAGTAAATTATTTCACATTAAAATTACATAAAAGCTGAAAGCATCTAAATAAATTGAACACTCAAATTTTCAAATAACTTAATTTATATTATAACAAGATTTGTTTAAATTCCATAAAATTTTAGATAGTTTTGACAGAAAACCTTGGCCAATATAGACTTGTACATTTTTGCATTAAACAAATAACAAGCTGAACTTTCACCTCAAAATTAAACAAGTTGATTAAAAATATATAATCTGAAAATTTGATGCCGAGTCAGTAGTGTAGCACTACTTACCTTTCCACACACACACACACCCTACAGGACTGTCGCTAATCATTCAATGTCTCTACACAGAAACTCTTTCTGCGACGAGCTCTTTTTATTATTCTTACTAACGAAGATGACCAATAAAGGTGTTTTTAAATGTTAGAATAGAATTTCTTGCCCTTTATTCTACATTTTGGCGACTCCTGAAATGATGGCAAACATAAAATGTTTATCAACACCTTATTTTACAGATTATTTTAACATCTAAAGATATGTTTTTGTTGTTGCTGTTTTTAATAGCATTATAGTCTCTTTTGAAACGGTGTCTCCTCCTACTACTAGAGTTCTTTTGTAACCAAACTACTCGGTATTGTCTGGGAGTAAAAGAAAAAAAATGATTGACTTGTTTAATGGAAATTAATTTTAATGAATTTAATTTCTTAACTAATTTTGTGAGACAGGAATGTTCCAAATGTTTATGTTAGTAATTTATGCTAATCAATTAACAATAAAGTACAGATATTAATGCGTAATTGACATGGAGGCAAGAAACACACAAACAAGACATGTTTGAAGTCATGTACTGTAATTAATATACATATTTATTTTTAAAAATTCAGCGAAAAGAACTCAGTATAATTGCACACAATAACTTCCCTTTAATATATTTCAATAAGCAAGAAAAATGTCTTTACACTAACAGTTTTCTGGATTGGAATAAGTATTTCCAGAAAAATAACTGAAGTGAAATAATATTCGTGGAATATATTCATTCCAATAACATGGTAAAAGGGAAAAAATAGGCTAGTCATAACTGATTATTGTAATATCTAAGAGATTACGCAAACCTCAAAAAAAAAAAAAACCCAAAAAACCTACTGACTAAAAAGTTTATAAATTGATTTACGTTTTAGTTTATTTAATTTCTTAATCAAATTATTTTGTGAGATAGAAATGTTCAACATGTTTTTTTTAGTAATTGACATTAATCAATTAATAGTAAAGTTCAAATAATAATGTATAATTGATGTAGGGAAAAGAAACACACACATACATACGCACATGCATGCTTAAAATCGCATAATTTAATTAATCTGATTTTTATATGATCAGAATTCAATGTAATTCCACATATCTGTTCTTAAATCTGTTTCAGGGAAAAATTCTCTACTCTAACAACTTTCTTTACCAGAATAAGTATTTTTAAAAATAAAATAAAAAGAAGTTGAAATAAAATATATTGATACTAATAACCTAGTGGAAGGGGGGGAAAAAAACCAAAAAACGGCTAGTTCAAATCAAATATCGATATGTTAACCGGATTGCTATTTGAATTTGAGCATACAACATGATAACTTTATAAGTAAGAAAAGAAACAAAGACTAGAAATGAATGGTATTTTATGGTATCTGTTGTGATTGTGTAGATATAAAATTCAAAGCTGAATGAAATAGGAAATAATATCAACCGCAAATCAGTTTTATTTGTTATTAGAAGTTGTCACATATATAGTTACCAGTAACATCTTACTTGTAATTGGTGAGTTTCACCTGAATTTGAGTGACAGTAAATCTCTCCAATTATTCCAGTACTCTCCATTCCATTTCATTATCATTGTAACTTCTTACACCAACCATTACCAGTAATTTTTCATTGATAATTAGCGGTGGTACTCAGCGTTGCCCTGGTGTTTGGAGGTGTAAAAGGAAAAAAAAAGTGTTAGTAGTCAGGCAGGCTCAAACCTGTGACGCGGTGACGCAAAGGCGGAAAAGAAAGTGAAAGAAACCACTACGCTACAAGGCCATAGGAAGTGAAAAGCGTTCAAATTTAGCGATGTGAATCAAAAAGTTGATTTGCTACGTGAATGAGTTCATGCAGATGCAGAAATGAATATTGGCTGAAGGCTAGTTCAGCTTTCCGCTGTTTCATTTATTTGTTTCCCCACAACGTTGGGGAAAACCAGCTCCCCACAAAAAGGAGTGTCCAAATAAATAGCAATTGTCTGATATGAGGGATTTCCTCCCACATTGATCAAAGCTAATTGCTTTCTGGAGGTCCCTGCAGAAAAGCCAGGAAGCTGCCTTCGTTTTTGATTAGTTTTGCTTTTATATGAAAAACATGAACAAACACGTGAAAGGATGGAATAGTGTAAATTTTATAAAAGTTCATAAAAAAAAACTAGAGACGATGTCCCTTCACATATCGCAGATATTATAATCTAGGAAGTATATAAAAAGTTCTAAAACATAGTACCCCCCCCCCGAGAACCCCCTCATTTTCTGTAGTACCCTTGATGGTAGTATTTTTCTTATTCATCATCTGTCTTTAGTTTTAGCTCTTTCAGGTTTGTCTTGGTATGCAACAGTGCTTGTTTTTTAGTATTATGGTGTTTTATTTGATCTGTGGTTGGTTAGTTTTATTTGTTTATGCGAATTGGTTTCTCCACTTAAAGATTTTCCATAATATACTCATTGTTTTGATATGCACTGTGATTTAATGTGATAAGGAAAATTTGGGTAGAACAGGATTCTAATGATTTAGTCACATTGATAGATGAGGGTGCTTGATTTAGTAGATGTAGAACACTTGAGATAGCCGGGTCAGTTGTCAAAGAAAACATGGGAAGTAGTAAGGAATGCTGGTCAGAAATAAGTTCATTTGGGATTTAATTTCTAAATGGCACACAACACATGCCAGCATGTAAAACAAATGTTAAAACGATGATGATGCTGATGATAATGATGATGAGTTCTTATAGGAATCATTATCAGTGATCGCTCACTGGCAAGGACATTTGGTGTTCCTTTGATTCTGAGTGACAACAAGTCGCCTCATATTTTCAGTATTCTCTGCTGCTTTGCATCACCATTATAATCGACATTGTGCTTTCACAACAGCTGTTTACTATTGATTTCTTCATTATTGTCTTTCTCTGGCATTTGGGTAATAATAAATCTCCCCAGGATTGCAGTATTCTCCATGCTATTCCAGTAGGTGTCTGGATGATTCTCTCCTTCCTCGGTATTTCTATTCTCCTTGACCTTTCACGACCATTTTGTATGATACCAACCAATGCTTTTTTTTTTTTTTTGAAGAGGTAAATTATGTGATTTTTTAAAAGTTTTCTATCCTAACAATCCCAGTTCACTTCAATTCGTGTAATGTTCTTTCTATGATTATTTTTTTTGCTTGTGCTTACACAGCATTATTCTATCTCACTTTACTTCTGGTGGTCAGTGTAGTTGATTATGTCGGTTGACTTCTGCACTCAAGGATTTTTCTTCATATTTCAGATGTTTTTATTAGCATCATATTTTGTGTGGTGCCAATTTTCTTGTTTATTCCAATTTCTCTAAATCTTTTTCCAAGTCTTTCAGAACTTTTCCCACTGCTCATACAACTACTAGTCCAACTCTGTGTGTGTGTGTGTGTGTGTGTGTGTGTGTGTGTGTGTGTGTGTTTTGTTTTTTTCATGTTCCATATTCTTTTCAGCTCTCTGGTAATCCCCATGAATTTGCTTAGATTTTTTATTGTAACACCATTATTTGCTGGAATGCTGAAATCTACCCTCTCGCAAATTTTTCCTTCTTGTTGCTTATTACCACATCCAATCTTCTTGATAAGTCTTGCAGTTTGTGTTTCTATGCTCCAGAGTATTGATTTCATTTTCCAATAATTTACTTAGTTTATGTCCAGGCCATTTGTCTGTGTGATTAAAATGCAGTTGTTTGCATAATTACCTGTGGATTATCTTCTCAACACATTCATGTTTATAGTCATTTGCAGCTAATTTACTGCATTCACTTATGGCTTACCATTTCGTCTCATTATTCCTAGAGTCTACATTTATTATTTTCCTGTGTTCTGTATATCTTTTATGTAGTTCGTTCTGATCACATTGTTTGTGCATTTTTTTTTTTTTTTTTTTTTTTACATAGGCATCACCACATTATTAAGGCCAAGAGGCCACTCAAGGATAAGAGTTAAAGAGTGTACAGTAGAAATTGGACAATATAGTAATCATTAGTAATGAAAATTTGGTAAATTTGATAACTTATATGGAACGGCTCATCAAGAACTTATTTACGTTAGACTTGAAGACAACCATATTGTAGTCAGCCGGAAAGCAGGAAAACGAAAGACAATTCCACAGGCGTGCAGTTCTAAGAAAGAAGCTTTGTTCATGGAATCTACGTTTAGGTTTAGGTACAGATAAAGAGTGGGGGGAATTATTGATAGTGTTTACAGCTAGACGAGTGTTTCTTGTGAAAGTTTGGCGAGGGGGGACCATTGTCTATATGCTTTTGTAAACTATATTTTTTGTTTGTCTTATAAATTGTCCATTTAACTGCTTCTCTTCCCATTTTGCTGCTCTCCATCTTGTTCATGGTGTAGTAATCAACCCTGTATTTTGTGTTGTGTACTTTTCTTGGTCTTTGCATATTGGTCGTCTGAAGCATGTATAAATTATTATACACACTGATCGATATCCAACGTCATGACCACAAAAGGTTATTTCAAATTGAAGATTTATTATTACACAGGGTGGACAGTTACAAGGAGGAGAGAGTGAGAGAGAGAGAGAGTGAGAGAGAGAGAGTGAGAGAGAGAGAGAGAGACTTTTAGATGTGGGTTACTGCATCAGATAGTGACACACAAATAGACAAAAAGATAAATCGCTTGGGCCAGACTCTATAGTTAACATTTTATACCTGCCCCTACTCCCACTGAGGTTTTTTGGGAAAACGACTTTTTGGCATGATTATTGTTACACCAAAAGAAGCAAAAATCCTTCCTTTTTTCTGAAAATCGTACGATTTTGTGCCTTCTGTTTACTTGCTAAGATCATTCCCTTGAACCCTAATCCAACAATCATTCACTCTGCCCAAGCTTACGGTTTACATTATGTAACACTTTTATCGCATTAACCCCATATTATTAGTATAAGTATTATCATTAGTAGCAGTTTATTATTATTATTATTATTATTATTATTATTATTATTATTATTATTATTATTATTATTATTTAGTTTACGTATATAAATAGACTATATACAAGTTAAATTTCTCCATACAGATTTTGAGATCATAGATAGAGATAACGATTAAAGTGAAAATAAAAAAATGTATAACTATACAAATGATAAAGCCAGATAATTATTTTTCGCAGCTGACATTAAATTGCGGTTGATAACATCTGTATAATAATACACTTGTACGTTTGTTTGTATGTGAACATGTTTCACAACCATTTACCAAAAATTGAGATCGTTCAAAGAGGAAATGTTAAAATGTAATTGATAATTATTTGATGTTGCCGACGACCAGAGATTAAGATTTTACTTCCAAATTGAATAAAATGTCAAGGATAAAATTGTGTCAACGTATTCGACTTAAAAGTGGCATTAATTTATTGATTGAAAAGATATTTACCTGACAATTGATTTTTACAACAAGAAAGGTTGTTTTTTTTTTAAACATTTAGATTATTACAATAAATAATTTCAAACGTTTTATTTATTAAAAAAAATATTACAGTAAAAAAAAAAACACGAAACTGGAGAATTTTAATGGATTATATAAATAAAGTAAATCAATTGTATTCTTCCAACTACTGTTCTTATCTTGACTTTTCACAACGTTTTGGCCGATGTAACCACTGAGCTTCTTTAGAAAGATTCTCAAGTTCATCAAGATACACCTGAAGAGGGTCGGAGGTTACATTGAGTGAAACATGAAAATAACACTCAAGATAAGAACAGTATTTCAAAGAATCCAAAATATACAAACAATCAGTCTTCACCAAAAAAATTCAGAAACATAAAGTAAATATGTTTGTAATTATTCTTCAGAGTCTATATTGGATCTCTATAGAAGAAATTCACAAAAATCCACAGAGTACAAAGTAAAATGATGATTAATTGGAAAATAAAATGGGTGGCAGTTGATTTTTTTTTTTTTGTGTTCTTTCATGGAGAATGTTTTATGGAAATTATGTAGGAAAATATCATGAATGTGGAAGGGGGTGGTCAGGAAATGTGTCGAGTCTTCTTATCTTGGTAAGAAATCTGATAATCATAATAGAGACTTCATAAATGATGATGATGATGATGATGATTATTATTATTATTATTATTATTATTATTATTATTATTAATAATAATAATAATAATAATAATAATAATAAAAAAAAAAAATCATAAGAGGATTTTGTACTTTGGTATCTAGAGAAAAGGTTCTGATTTTATAATATTATTAAGAAAAGAAAAACCTGACCAGTTGGGTCATCCATTGAACTCAAGTTAGATGTGTAGCGATAACTATATATGACCAGAACAAATCTTCAGCAGAGACATTCTCATAGCAATCACTGTGACAACACCCACAGATTTCAGAATGCGCAAAGACACAATATTGTAATTTGCCCATCTGCATACATGCAGTAAAAAGGATTATGCTACACTACATTTCGCGTGCAGTAATACAGCAAATAGTCCAGAACGTTCTAGAATTTACCTATATAAGCTTTTGCATGCGTAAATCAAACCAGTTTGGATGCAGTTTTAGGAGTAAACAACATCACTGCCGACTCCATCTTTGTGACGTTAAACCACTTATATGACTTCACACATGTCACACACCTAAATTTTCAACATGGAAAGTACCATATCAAAAGAGAATTAATTTATTTCAATAAGTTATTTCGAACACACACACACACACACACACACACACACACACACACACACACACACATGTATGTCACTTGAACAAGTAATGATTTTATTTTCCCTCCAGAAAATAACCATGCGTGTTCCCTCTCAACATGAAAATCTGTAATCATGAACTTTTGCCTTTTCTTTGAAACACACATTAGCAAGACCAATGAACATTTGTTACAAAAATCATTTCTCTAAGTTGCAAATCTCATCATCAAATTCATCTTTAACGATCCCAGTGACATTCTACCACTTTCAACTAATAGATATCCCTGCATCTGCAACCTTTATCTCTAAAAACGATGGATTCTGACTATGAATTGGTGAATGCTGACTCACAAGCCACAGTTCTATATCTGGTGACTCCGATGTGAGTCTTATACAATGCCGGCAAAAAGAAAGTCCGCACTTGTAATGTTTTCAAAAACTGCGAATTTGTTGGGGACAGGACGGTCTGCAGTGTGTTAGACGATCCTGTCCCCATGTGTGTAATCGTGGATGTATTTAATGGTAGAGGAATTGAAAAGACGAATGGTCGCATAATGAAGACGAAAATATGCCGTTATATATCAACGAAACAAATGCAATTTTATTGCATAAATATACAGGAAAGAGTGATAGGAAGTGATAGAAAGAATAAAAGTTCAGTGAGATGAGTAATGTATCTTGCGGTTGACTGGCTAGTCAGGAATGCGGTGGTGGCTCATGGCTCCACCGGAGTGGTCTCTGTCACATCTTGACTGGTTGAGCGTTCAGCAGAAAAGAGGGTGAAATATGAGAAACAGGAAGTGACGTAGCTAGGTCGCTCTTCTGAGTTAAAGGGCGAGAGTTTTCAACTCCCACAAATTTAAGCTAAATTTAATGTAACTGTTTAAACAAACTATACCTAATTTGATTGGCCTTTTATTCTTCTATAATTTTACCTGTTAATATTTGACTTTTAATTGAAATATTCTAGTGTTCACATCAATTTAAAAAAATAACTTGAAATTGAGGAGGCAAAAAGGTCCACAGCAACAAATTCGCTTAAAAGCAGCTTAAATTACCACCCCTAAATCAGTTTAAAATATCCACCAATAGGCTACAAAGCATCTCTAATCGTAATTGTTTTTGTCCCAGATTATACAATGTAACATTTTGTCCATATGCCACGACTTTCTCTTAATGATCCTCACAAGTTCATTAATCTCCACCTTTCTGGTTTATCCAATCGAGAAATCAGCCACGGATTGAAATGTGATGAGAAAACGGTATGAAAGACTGTGCAAAAGCACCAAAACACTGGCAGTGTTCATGATGCCTCTAAATCTGGTCGTACTATAGTTATTTCTAACAGGGAAAACAATGCTATCAAGATCCGCAGCCTAAGAAACAAATTTGAAATGGCTCTCCAAATCCAACAACAGGGCAATCTTGTTAAAAAGTGCTCCCTTTCTACTGTCAAGAACAGATTAAAGGAATTTAATTTGCGAGGATATGTTGCAAGACGCAAGCCAATGATTTCTGTAAAAAACAAATAGCGCCGGCTGGACTTTGTCAGGTGCGATGAAGATCATGACTCTTAATATTGGTCAAAAGTGATTTTTAGCGACGAAAGCAAGTTCAATAGGCTAAGCAGTGATGGTAGGCAGTATGTCCGTCGGAGGAAAAACAAAGAATTTAATCCTAGGTGCACAGTTTCAATGCTACAAAGTGGTGGAGGTTCAGTTTTGGTGCGGGGCAATACTAATACCAATGGTCCAGGGCCTATAGTTCGCTTGTAAGGTCGAATTAATTTGAGCAAGTACATTAATATGTTGACTGAGCATTTTCTACCCTACTTTGGTTGGAATTTGGATGATAATCCCATCTTCATCCAGCCTGGGGCTGAAGCCCAGGCGATGTGTGCTTCTTGGCAGAATACAGAGAAAGAGGAATAATGGTTTCAGGTTCGCCTTTTATATACTCTGTCACATGATTGAGAGCTGGCTTATGATTGGACAAGCCAGGAGGAAGTGGATTTCAAATCTCAAAGTTGTGGGAAGTAGCTTCTGCCTGTTAGTAGCGGCTGCTACAATTTCAATTAAAAGTCAAATATGAACAGGTAAAATTATAAAAGAATAAAAGGCCAATCAAATTAGGTATAGTTTGTTTAAACAGTTACATTAAATTTAGCTTAAATTTGCAGTTTTTGAAAAAATTACAAGTGCGGACTTTCTTTTTGCCGCCTGTGTAGATTGTTCGAATCAGGAAAATGTGAGTTTGCAAAGCCAGTTGAAATTTTAAAATAAAATGATAAAATCTAAAATTATTCTTTCTGTTTGCTATATCTCCCTCCCTTCCTCTTTCTAATAGTATGTAAACCATATATTCTTAATTTTACTAAGGGGTTACAACTTATCAAGGCCTAAAGGCCATTTGAGTTAACGAGTTTGTCAAGTGCGAGATGAGATAACACTATTATGCTTAGTAACAAGGGTTGAAATTACACTTACAATTTGATTATTTAAGAAGATTGCTCAACAAAAATTCATTTACATTGGTCTTGATAATGACTATGTTGTATTCAGCTGAGAAGCAGCCCTACAGTATTGAGTTCCGGAGATGAGTAATTCTAGGAAATGTCATGCCAAGCATCTCATATGAAGAATAGTAGAAGACTGCTTATCATACACCATTTTTATAGTCAACCCATACAAATGAAGATTGCAAGCGTCTCTTCAAGAGTTTAAACTTTGGCCTGATTAGTCTTTCTGTTTGCCATATCTCCCTTCTCTCTCTAGAATTTGCAAACCATATATTCTATTTAACAAATACACGTGTCACAAAAAGTACTACCATATATCTGTATTGAGTCCATTGTCTTGAGAGATATAATCAGAATGAATCCAGACCTCACAGAAATTTGCGTGTTTCAAAAATATCAAATTATAACCAGGTAGGCAGGTGGGAGGGTTGCGTTGTCGATCTTGGCAGAAAAGCGTTAACTCTAAGTCCCAGTGGCTAAACGTTTATCTTCATCTAGCGCTAGACCCTTTCGAAATGTAACTAAACACTCACTGGTCACTAGAATTATCAGAAACAAAACGCGAACACCTCTAAGTCAATACTTTTAACATGCTAGCCGTCCATTGTTAGTCGTTGGGGTTGTTTTTCTCTCACAGATGTACAGGCATTGTTGGTAGGCTACTTCCCTCGACTGTACCTTCGGGTTTGAGTTCAGGATAGATCTGAAATCAACTGTGTTATCTTTCAATGTCAAAACAATCAATAATTAATAAACAAAAGTAATTATTGTATAAGATAATTTCAGATACAATCATGCAAGGAAAAGTTAAATTATTTGGGTTCTTCTGAACTTAGTCAATACATACCGTTTTTAGATGCAGGATTTTAAACTTGAATTTTCTCAGACAGTTTCTCGATAGGTAGCTGAAAAAGCGATCTTCCACTTAGCTCTATTGGGGATCTCCAGATTTGGGTAAGAGACAAAATCTGTTGCAATACGGTCTCAGAACCAGCAAACAAGTCTCTTAACTGCTAAAAACAATAGTCTTTTATTAAAACCCTGATTCTGACCTCCATGTTTTTGAGATCATTTTTTTTCTCATCTCTTATCTCATTCTCTTCCTCCTTTTTCTTTCTTTCTTCAGAATCCTCCTTCTGCTCCTCTCTTTCTCTCTCTTTCTCCCTTTCTCGTTCTCTCTCTCTCTCTCTCTTTCTCTCTCTTTCTTTGTTCTAAAGAAAATCTATTTATCAAATCTTCGTGCGAGGTCTGCTTGTGTTATGTGTCCATTACTCTCCAGCCAAACAATCATGACAATCTTTTACAGTGTGTTATCAAAACTAAATCAACGAATAGAAAACAAAACTTGTCTAAAATCTCTTTTCAATATAACAGATTCTATTCATCGACAACGTGTTGATATTTCACTAGGACTCTTTTCTTTTGATATTTAACTAGGACTCTTTTCTTTTGATATTTCACTAGGATCTCAATTATCATTTATCTTTTTCTGGCATCTTTGAAAAATACATATTTTATCATTCTTTGAGAAATCTGAACTTTTTAACCAAACAGACATAACCACCGTCTGTCCGAATTTTCAACTAACAGTGTTAGCAAATGTCGCCCTAGGCATAAATAATGTTATAAAATGGCTTTGTGCCACACTAAACTCTTTTTCTTCATCTTCTTATTCTGACCATGTCGATTCTAGGGCAGTTAGTTGTTGGAGAGGAAAGCATGGCTAACACGATTTGCATACACAATGAAGCAACAAACACAGGTTGTCATATTGCATATAGACTTGTTGAACATGCATCTGTGTGTTATCAGAGCCATTAGTGTCATTAGTGTTACAATTTCTGAGCTAAAACTCCCATCTCTCAAGTTCAGGATACATGCTTTTTCTACAAGCGCCAGTGGGAGCTCAGCAAATACTCAACTAATGGTGGCGATCAGGCTGTAGGAGCTCACATTGGTGATATTCTCAATGTATGACCAAACGAATTAGTCCAGTGGGTTCAGATTGAACGAGGAGGGAGAGGCCAATAAAGATACAAAGTCGTAACACTCCTTCTGAAGCCAAGCCTGGGTCTCTTTGGACTTGTGGGATGGTGGAGGATCTGCCAGCGGCTACCTGATTGCACTAGGGGATCACCACACTTTTTAACACATTCAGATACACTCTGATGTTAACTTTCAAGCCGACTTCAAAGATGTGAGGTGGCATGATGTGGCCCTCACTTGAAACCATACAAAAAACCATAACCGTGACCAGCAGCTCTGTTCTCATCATCCTGGGCATGCTCCTGTTATTTGTGGCAATCCAGCGATGCATTTTAAGAGTGCTGGCAATGGTCCTATTGTCATACCTTAGATCGGTAGAGAGAATGAGTTGTACAAGGCGCATTTCCAATATCGCTCGTTGAACATTGTGGCACTTTCAGACATGATAGCAGGCTTCTATCGCTCTTGGGATTTGTATACAACTAGCCAACTAGTAAATGGTCTGCATAAAAAAAAAAACGATTTGCATCAAACAGAAATGGAATCATATTGTCTTTTCTAGTTTGACAATTTTATCATTTCACCCTGTAAAAAATAATTTTAAATTAGATTCCAAAGACGTTTCTATTTTTAGGTGAGAAAAATAAAATCATTTTCAAATTTAAACTAATTTTTAAAGAGATTTTTGTAAGATAATTTCTGTACTTAAAAGCTAAATAAATAACCTCAAATAAATACAAGTTTTTTGTCAAAAGCGTTCAGATTTGTTCAGACCTTCCAGTAATGAAACTCACAACAATTAGTACCTACTTTCTACCAGTAATTAGATATATCTTGGGGTTTTTTACTAACTCTCAGCTCCCTTCAACCAGAAGTAAATACTTCCTTCCAAATTCTCTATCATGATTATTAATGGTTAACTGTCCATGACGTCACTTTGTGTAGTACAATGGATCCAATACTTTTGTCATTTACTTTCTAGCTAATATTTTCTGATAGTCCCAACTGCAGTTTATAGTATCACATACTTTCTCTTACTAAACCTGTATATTTTGCAAAGAATAAAATATTTTGAAAGTTATACTCAGTCATTTCATTTTATTTAATCGTGCGAAATCAGAGTTAAATACCTGAACACTTGTTTTCCTCATGATGATGTGATCAAGACAAGAGGAACCAAATGTTAACCAGATCGGCACATTGTACATCTACAAAGAAGTGTGTGGGATGAGAGTCAGAATAGCTGGGATGATTTGGGGGTAATGAGTAACAAATTTGAAGAACACTAAGCAAATGAATTGATGCAAGTCACAAAGCAATCTACACGAGCCTGTGACTTAAATAGTATCATCACTTTCTTTATTCCACTTTAACTTTAAATCTTTTATAATATATGAAAAAAGAAATTTATTTCATATGACTGAAAGTACCACACTATTTAGTTGTGAGACTGTATATCTCTATTTGGCAATGTAAGGATGGGCCAAAGTTTTATCTGAGTTTTATTTTTCCATATTGTATGAAGTATTCTGAAAGTTAAACCATAGAAGCATGACTCAAAATCTCTTTATATGCTTATGCACAAACTTTGCATGCTAGTTACTGCTGTCAAAGAGCATCAGATCCATGTATCAAACTTTGAAAAATCGGTAGTAGAAATTCTGTCCAAATATCAAAATTGACAGAAATCTCAAGTTTATATAAGATGCAGGACTTCATTAGCAACAATATGGACCAAGTAGTGAGTCTTTTTTTTTTACTTGGGAGTCACCACTCATCAAGACCCGAAGGCCACTCGAGGATAAGGGTTTATGAATGTAAGGTGGTAGGGTCGTAATTGTTAATGGTGTAAATTGGGTAGTATTTGATTATTTATGGGGACAGTTTAACAAGAACTTGTTTACATTGAACTTGAAGGCCACTATGTTGTATTCAACTGGGAAGCAGGCCAGTGGAACAGTGTTCCACAGATGGGCAGTTCTGAGAAAGAAGTTTTTTCACAGAATCTGCATTTAGATTTAGGTAGATAGAGAGTAGGGGAAATCGTATATTGTGGTTGTAGCTAGTTCTGTGTTTTTGTGAAAGTTTGGCAAAGAAGGACCATAGATTGGAGTTCAGTCGAGCACTTGCCATGAAAATAACGATAGAGCAGAAACAGTCTGTTTTGTGAGAAAGATGTCGCAGGGAAGAGAAAAAGGCATCACCTATTATGTTCCCAAGTTGGTTTTAAGCTTTATCAAGGCTGGATAGGGCATGCCGAACAGCTCCTACCCAGATATAGGAACAGTACTCCTTTTTAGAGCATATCTGGCTCTTATATGGATAGAGGATGGCATCGGCACTGGAGTGGTAGAATGATTACACCATTTTGCCAGCAATCTTGGCAACAGATTTGATGTATGTGTTTCATTTCAGATCAGGAGTCAAGGTCAGTCCCAGAAGCTTGTCAAGACATGGAACTTCCCCAAGAGGAATGCCATTCATTTCAATTGTGGTGTGATAGAAGTCAAAGCGATTATGATGAAAAGAGAGAAGTTTGGTTTTTCGATGCATTAAAATTAACCAGCCACCCTTTTCCCCATTGCACCACATTCTCAAGCTCAGAACAGAGAGAATCAAAAAGGTCTTGGTCATTGCTGGCCTTTGAAGTGTTGTCATAGATTGTGGTGTCGTCTGCATAAACGTCTACGAATGTGATTTGGGAGATGATTGATGAAGATCAGGAAGAGAGTTAGGCCCAGAATAGAACTGTGAGGGATGCTATGAGTTTCTGATTTCTGCCTATCAACGATTACTCTTATAAGCCTATCACAGAGAAAGGATTTAACAATTGAGAGGAGATTCCATAGCTGGCGATCTTGTGAAGTAGACTTTTATGCCATACTCTATCTTTGATATGTCAAGAGCTTTTGCTCTAGAAACAAACTCTCTGTTGAAAGATTCAATAATATGATATAACAGTTAGTACATCAGCTCTCACAGAATGGAAACCATATTGCATGTCATTGAGCAGGTTATTTTTGCTGAGGTGATTGATCACTTCTCTGTTTATCACAGATTCCAGCAACTTACTCATGATACATAGGAGATTGATTGGTCTACGAGAACCAAAGTTATTCATGATACATAGGAGATTGATTAGTCTACGAGAACCAAAGTTATTGGCAAAAGTGTGACTTTAACCTTTCTGTGACCTTGAGCTAGATACATGTAGACTAAATCAGTTTTAAGTGAGACTAAGTTTTGTGACAACTGATCAAACAATGTGGAGGCTATGCTGTACATAAAAAAAAAACTTAACTGAAAATATAACCTTTGATAGAGGTAACATGTATGGAAATACTTTCATCATTTTTAAAGCTGTGTTGCACTTGTGTTAATTATGGACAAACTAGACATGCAATATTTCTACTTCAGCAATAAAATATGTACAATTATAAAGAACAAATAGTTGGCAATTGAATTACTTAACTGAATTGCTGTGCATAAATGTAGGTCAGCAGTTTATGAAAAGGTACTTGGATAACATTTGCTTGATAATTCATCAAGCCACTTTCAAGACCAAAGACCTAACAGCTTGAAAATTGCTATCTAATCATGGATTTAGCTCTCTAATAAGAAGAATTAACTACTGTCATTTAGTTTAAAGCATTTCTCTTAAGAAATGCAGTCAATAATGAAAATGCAGACAAACACAAGCATTAAAAATCCCCTCACTTTGTAGTGAGTGTAATAGTGTCAGTATAAGATGGCACAACTCCTGAGCAAATAGACAGGTTTTGAATGAGGGCTCTAAACACTTATTACGTCTGGTCACACCAAATAGCTGTTCTACAGCAAAAACCAGTCTGTAGATGACATATATTTATTTTTCTAATATAAAACATTATCTTGTAAAATTTTAGAAGTTGAACTTAAATAACATTTAAGTTGACTTCCAATTTTCATTTGTTATTTTTGTACCATGTTGTTTGTAAAATATAAAGTCATCTTATAAGATTTTAAAACTTAGACCAAAATAGCATTTAAGCTGACAAAAGGTTAATTTTGACAAGGAATTTTTATTTTCTTATTTTTGTGCTATTTTATTGCTGCCAAAATAACTTACTTTGTTACATTTTATGAAAAAAATAATATAGTCCCATTTAAACAACTGGTAAGATGGAAAGATTTCTTAATTATAACTAGAAAAGCATAATCAACAAGGGGAATAACTCATATTTTAATTAAAGAATATAGATAAACTTGTCTGTCTTACAAATAATTTTTTCTTTCTTAAAAAACGAGCAAAAAAAAAAAAAAAAAAAGACAATCAAATGATTTCACATTTTAACCACCGCTGGGTAGGTACAGCCAGTTTATGGTGGTGACAAACAGCATAAAAATGTTACTTACAAATCCCTCTCTTCGCAATTAGTGATTTATTACATTTAAATGAAAATTTCAGCTATTAATCATTAATAAATATATTTTACACTGATTTTGTCATTTTTAGTATAAACTTTCAGTGAAATATTTTGGTAATGTTTAAATGTCACGGTCAGAGAAACAACACAAGAAAAAATGCTGTATAAGTATTAAAAATTGTTTTGTGTTGTTGTTTTTTTTGAATATTATTAATTCATATTATTATTAATAAATATTATTTGATGAGAAACTATTTCTAGTGAAAATTCGAGTCTCGTTTTTAGATAAGCACGAAATCAGGTCAAATTCGTTGGCCATTTTGTTTGGATTTAGCTTATTCACTTATTCACATAATGTTTACACATTTTTAGCATACTTTTCTCAATTTTATATGTATAATACTAACTGGATTTTAAATCGAAATGATTCCTCATCTATTATATAAATCCCACCCGTCTGTTTAAATGTATATATGTATGTATGCATTCGACAGAGGCAATGAATTTTCACGAGATCGGGATCGTTTTGAACTTCGACCCTTCGGACAACAAATATAAAAAAATTGGCTAAAAACATTAATTCTTTCACCCTCAACTGGGCACTTTTCTACAGGGAGAGGTCGCTTTTTTTGTCGATATTTTCGAAAGTTATCCCCTCTTTTCGATTGACTAGCCTTAATTTAAACATTCGTCACTTCCTGTTTGGCAAAGATATCACTTTTTTTTTTTTTTGTTTTTTGTTTTCACGTTTTTTTCTTGCTTCGCCATACAGGTTCGAGTCTGCCTGCATACTACCACTTTTTTTTTTTTTTTTGCTCAACACACTCCTCCAAACACCTGGGCAACGCCGGGCATCCACGCTAGTTTATTAATATATAACAAAAAACAACAACATTAAACCATTTTCAATGCCTATACAGAATGTTTTCCTGTATTCTTCTCTGACAATGTTCTTTAAACATTGTCACTATTTTAAGAAAAGATGTAAATAATTGAATAATTATTTTTGTTGATTGTTTTAAGATTTAAAATAATTAAAAATGAATTCGTTATGTTTCTGAAGTTTTTAGATGATGATTGATAATTTGAAATATTATTTTCATCTTGAGTGTTATCCTTACTATGTTTCAGTCGATGTAACCTCCAACCTTCTTCAAGTGTATCTTGTCAAACGGGAATCTTTCTGTCGAACTCGGAAATCTGCATGGAATCCTGAACAGTACTTTTTATTTAATCCATAAGAATAGCATGCTCTCGTTCTGTCAGCTATGAGCAGATGCCTTAAGTAATGCGCAATTATATTCTTAGTATCAACCACGTTAAGGATTGAACTTTCAACCTCTAGAAGATTATCAGTTAAAACGGAATTTTATTTAGTACTTTGTTGCAAAATGATATGCGGATAACACTCAAGATGAGAACAGTTGCCTGAATGATCGAAATGACACAAAAAATTTGCTTCCAGATGTTGAAACCTTTTGTCATTTTACAACAATTCAGCATGAACAAGTATTTTTTAAAAGAAAACACCACCATGCTAACAGTTTTTAATTACTTGACGTCATATTCCAAATATTATTTTTAATTTTTCTTTCAAGACAAAAATTATAAACATGACAATGTTTAGATTAGTTTGACCAGCAATAAATTAAATGCTTGCGTGAAACCTCAAATAAGACGGCAACTCAAAACAAATGCCAAACTTCTAAAACACAAAAAAATGCTTGACTTATGACAATCCAAACACACGCAGACGATGTTAACTGTGTGGCATATTGAGCTCTTTTGGACTGCTTTGCATAATCATGCATATTCAACCGTTATCTTTAAATAAGACAATCCCAAGTTCACTCCCATGTTCAGCCACTGTTTCTTTGCAACAAATACATGCCAGTTGTGATCACTTATCCTTTAGTCCCTTTGCATCATTATAATAGTGCCTTCACTGAAGATATATTCATCCAAGGAAACTTCTGGCAACCAATGAAGTTACTGTATAATTCCTTTTTTTACACTGACATGGTTCTAACTTTCGACAACCTGCACCTAATGGTATGAATAATTTAAATAAATTCCTTTTGATGTTATTTATAAAAAGATTTTGTTTTCCTTTCACTTAACGACTGTTTTGTTGTTACAAAAATATTATGGGAGTTTGTCTTACAGTTCATGCTAAGATGCACTCACATACTTTGAGTAAGTGTTGTTAATACTAGTCAATTCTCGACAATCAGCCCAACACTGACCTTGCTTTTCTCAAGCTAACATATGGTTCTGTGTAGCTTTACGCAATCTATCCACCAAACTTTATCTTCTCTGAAAAGTAGTTAGTTTATTGCTGACTATCATGTGTTCCCGGCATTGCCCGGGTGTTTGGAGGTGTATGTTGAGCAAAAAAAAAAAAAAAAGTGGTAGTAGGAAGGCAGGCTCGAACCCATACAGCAAAGGAGGAAAAGAATGGGAAAAAACCTGACGTCTTTGCTGTTATGACCACTGCCAAACCGGAAGTGACGTAGGTTAAAATTAAGGCTAGACAATCGAAAGTAGAGGATGACTTTCGAAAATATCGGCGAAAAAAGCGACACCCTGTAGAAAAGTGCTCAGTTGAAGGTGAAGATATTAATGTTTTGGCCAATTTTTCAATATTTGTCGTCTGAAAGGTCGAACTTCAAAACGATACTGATCTTGGTAAAATCCGTCACCTCTGTCGAAAGTTTTAGGCAGACATGCAAACATACATTTATATATTATTAACTCAAATATTCGACCTAAACCGATTAAAAAGCTTGCCCTATCTCTGAATACCCTTTATGTAAAATTTCAAATGTTTAGACAAGAAATTGTCTGAGTAATGTGGTAGAGACCGAAGCGGTCAAATTTTTTTAAATTTTGACCCCTATTATGACCCCTTAACATTTATTGTTTTGGGCTCTAATCAAGTTATTAAGTTAGTTGCATGTCCAAGGAACCTATATCTAAAATTTCAAGTGTTGAGACCCAGAATTGTCGGAGGAGTTTGGTACAGCTCTCAAAGATCAAATCGTTGAATTTTGACCCCTTAACAGCCAAATATCTGGCCAGAAATCGATCATAAAGATTTTTCCAAATCTCAATACCCCGTATATCAAATTTCGAGTCCTTAGACTGAAAATTGACAGAGTTATTGCATGGGGAAATGCATGCAGACAGACGGACAGACACTTTCAATTTTATAGATATTCAAGCATTTCAGCCCAGCGTTGACCGGGTGTTTGGAGGTGTATGTTGAGCAAAAAAAAAATAAATAAATAAAAGCGGTCAATTTTTTTAACTTTGACGCCTATTATGACCCCTTAACATTTATTGTTTTGGGCTCAAGTCAAGTTATTAAGTTAGATCCATGTCCAAGGAACCTATACCTAAAATTTCAAGTATTTAGACCCAAAATTCTCGGAGGAGTTTGGTAGAGTTCTCAAAGGGCAAATCGTTGAACTTTGACCCCTTAACAACCAAATTTCTGGTCAAAAAACAATCACAAAGATTTTCCCAAATCTCAGTACCCTGTATATCAAGTTTTGAGTCTGTAGACTTAAAATTGACAGAATTATTGCATAGGGAAATGTACACAGACACACAGACAGACACCCACGTTCACTTTTATAGATATATAGATATATACATAGATATAGATAGATAGATAGACTAGCAGTTCCGCCCAGCGTTGCTCGGACCTTATCCACTGTTCATAACTTTATGAGCATATGTATATATTAAAAAGTGTGAATATGTATCTTAATGCCCTTCTATATAATAGGCCTCTTTAACTACCATAGAGAAACGTTGGTAGAGACCGCAGACGTCAATTTTTTAAAAATTTTTACTCCAATTTTTACCCCTTAACAGTTATTGTTTTGGGCTCAAATTAAATTCAAATATTTAAGCCATGTCCAAGTAACATACATCTACAATTTCAAGTGTTTAGACCCAAAATTGTCGGAGGAGTTTAGTAGAGTCTGTAAAGGTCAACTCTGTAAACTTTGACCGCTTGCCAGACATATTTTCGCCCCAAAACTGATTAAAATTCTTGCTGCATGTCTAAATACCCTTTATGTAAAATTTAAAATGTTTAGGCACAAAATTGGCTTAATAGTTTGCTAGGTTCATAAGAGTAGTGGTTGATGGTCAGAAGTCAGAAGCTCTTAGTATTAATGCTGGAGTCCCTCAGGGGTCCATCCTGGGCCCAACTCTCTTCCTGATCTATATTAATGATCTTCCAAATCACATCCTTACATCTTTCGTTGACATCTATGCTGATGGCACTACTATCTATGGTAGCACATCTAAGACCGTAAATGACCAAGTTCTCTCTGATTCTCTCTCCTCTGATCTTGAGAAAGTCGTGCAATAGGGAAAGAGGTGGCTTGTTACTTTTAATGCATCTAAAACCAAGCTTTTATCTTTACATCATCAATACTCTGATCCCCATTTGGCATCAATTGAAATGAATGGCTCTCGTCTTGGGGAGGCCTCGTGATTTGACAAGCTTCTTGGCTTGACGTTTACTCCTAATCTTAAATGGAACACATACATTAAATCCGTTGCCAAGGCCGCTGAAAAAATGGTGGGATCCTTCTATCGATCCAATAGATATATCACTGCTGATGGTCAGAAGTCAGAAGCTCTTAGTTTATTGCTGATTAGCAAATCTACCTATATAAGAGCCAGGTACATCCAAGGATGGAGTACTGTTGTCACATCTGGGCAGGAGCTGTTAGAAAGGACATCCTGCCTTGATAGAGTTCAAAATAGACTTTGTAGCCTTGTAGGAGATGTCCTTTTCTCTTCCCTGCAATCTCTTTCTCACGGAAGAGATGTTGTGAGTTTGTCTCCGCTTTACTGTTATTTTCATGGCAAGTGCTTGGATGAGCTCCATTCTATGATCCCGCTTCGCCAAACTTTCACGAGAAACACTCGTCTAGCAGAAAACACTATCACTAATTTCCCCACTCTTTATCTGTGCCTAAACCTAAATGTAGGTTTCATGAGAAAAGCTTTTTTCTTAGAACTGCACGCCTATGGAATTGTCTTCCGTTTTCCTGCTTTCCGACTGACTACAATATGGTTGTGTTCAAGTCTAACGTAAACAAGTTTTTGATGTGCCATTCCATATAAGTTAACAAATTTACCGAATCTCCATTACTAACGGTTACTATATTGTCTAATTTCTACTGTACACTCTTTAACCCTTATCCTCGAGTGGCCTCTTGGCCTTGATAAGTGATGATGCCTATGTAAAAAAAAAAAAAAAAAAAAAAAAAAAAGAAATCGCAAAGGTCAAATCTTTTGAACTTTGCCCCCTGGGCAGGGCAGCCAACTTTTTGGCCAAAACTTATTAAAAAGCTTGCCCTATGTCTGAATACCCTTTATGTAAAATTTCAAATGTTTAGACAAGAAATTGTCTGAGTAATGTAGTAGAGACTGCAGAGGTCAATTTTTTTTTTACTTTTGACCCCTATTATGACCCCTTAACATTTATTGTTTTGGGCTCAAATCAAGTTATTAAGTTAGATCCATGTCCAAGGAACCTATATCTAAAATTTCAAGTGTTTAGACCCAAAATTGTCGGAGGAGAATGGTAGAGGTCTCAAAGCTCAAATCGTTGAACTTTGGCCCCTTAACAGCCAAATTTGTAGCCGAAAATGGATTACATAGATTTTCCCAAATCTCAGTATCCTATATATCAAATTTCGAGTCTGTGTTTGGAGGTGTATGTTGAGCAAAAAAAAAAAAAAAAAGTGGTAGTAGGAAGGCAGGCTTGAACCCGTACTGGGAAGGAGGAAAAGAACGGGAAAAAAAACTGACCTCTTTGCTGTTACGACCACCACCAAACCAGAAATGACTATATTTAAATTAAGGCTAGACAATCGAAAGTAGAGGTTAACTTTCAAAAATAGCGGCGAAAAAAGCGACCCCTCCCCAATAGAAAAGTGCTCAGTTGAAGGTGAAGATATTAATGTTTTGGCCATTTTTTTTATATTTGTCGTATGAAAAGTTGAACTTCAAAACGATACTGATCTTGGTAAGATCCGTTGCCTCTGTCGGAAGTTTTAGGCAGACATTCAAACATACATACATACATTTATATATTGGTAACTAAAAATTTTCGACCCAAACCTATTAAAAAGCTTGCCCTATCTCTGATTAGCCTTTATGTAAAATTTCAAATGTTTAGACCAGAAATTGTCTGAGTAATGTGGTAGAGACTGCAGAGGTCAATTATTTTTAACTTTGACCCCTATTACATTTATTATTTGAGCTCAAATCAAGTTATTAAGTTAGATCCATGTCTAAGGAACCTATATCTAAAATTTCAAGTGTTTAGACCCAAAATTCTCGGAGGAGTTTGGTAGAGTTCTCAAAGGTCAAATCGTTTAACTTTGACGCCTTAAGAGCCAAACTTCTGGCCGAATACCGATTACAAAGATTTTCCCAAATCTCAGTACCCTGTATATCAAGTTTCGAGCCTGCAGACTTAAAATCGACAGAGTTATTGCATAGGCAAATATACACAGACACACAGACCAACACACATATATGTTCACTTGTATAGATTGTTTAAGATAGACCAAGACTTGTGCAGAATATGGGCTGTGCTATATTTTGAATAGGAATTTTATGGTATCTTTTGCTTATTAAATTGTTAGGTGAAAGTACAAAATAGTTACAAAACAACCTTCCCTTTTCATGTTAAGTGTGGAGTTTTAAATAACTTTATTATTTCAGTACGGTCCATTTTCTTCATAAAACCGGTGGTACACCTATGAGGGAATACTGACAGGGCTTATCAGGCATTTATTTGTTGGATAGAATGCACTTCTAATGCATCAGTTTTTCAAAACCTCAGCTGACCTCGTTTCTAACCTTTTGAAAAGGAAGTCAAATTTAGTAAATACTTCATTAAACAATTTCGGAGATTATCAGAAGACTGGCAGAATAACGAACGATGAGAAACATATAATTTATTTCCGGTACCCTTTGCATCCACCCCCTAAACGATTACGTGTGGTTTTACAATCTTGTCACTCGAACAAATGGTTAGTGGTAAAAAATTAATCAACTGTCCGAAAAAATTAGAGGGCCGAAAATAGATCATTTTACGTGATATCAATATACGAAACTGATCCCCCAATCTAACTTCTGAAATAATTGTTTCTTTTTTTCTTTCCTTCAAAGTAGAATCTCATTGCAAGTAACGGAGGTTGTTAATCTACAATTTTACCTCATTTCTTATTAGTATTTATTTGCTTCCCCATGAAATCAAAATGTGACACGAGGTCGTTTTTAATGTGGGGTTAAACCAGCTCCTCGAAAATAAGGCAAAAGGGGCACTCTGGTAGGGACCAAAAATAATAATTATCTCAGTATAGAGGGTTTCCTCTCCATTGGCCGAGGCAAATTACCTTAAGCGAAGCAAAGCATCGGAACAGTGAACACTGAACAGATACTACACTTTGAGATATTAAATTTTTTATTCACAAGAAAAAAATATAATTGGGAAAATGAACAAAAAATTTAGGCACAAGGCCAACTCAAAATGAAGGGGGGGGTGAGGTTGGTTGGTCCATCTGGTCTCTGTTGGAATTAACCAAAAGATTTAAATTATGCGATTATACCCCCACCTCCACCTAATAAAAGGAAACCCATTGTTGAGGTATTTCCTAATGCTCTGTTTTGTAAACATCACGTGACTACCTATCCATGTCATGTGACAGTCACATGAGACACCGACGTCGCAACAGGCTATAAAATAAGCCATGAGAGTTATCTGCCCTTGGAAAAGCATATCTGTTTTGTCAACTTTCTTAAAGTCGAGTTCATTTTTTTTTTTTGTTCACCCCCTCTTTCACTCTAAGGAAACTCTCACCCTATTTTTTTTTTTTTTTATGGCGATTATTCCGGCATTGGTTGAATCAAATACGGAAGTTTATTACTAATAGCCTCACTTATTTTTCGTCTGGAGGGACTTTCGTTATTGTTTTATGGTTATTTATTATTCAGCGCTTTCTACCTCCACACACGCACGTTGTTGTGGTCGTTGTTTCCTATTTTCACGTAATTATGGATCGTCCTTTTTATAAATCGGATTCACAAATTAATCTGCTTTATTGCTTCCTGTTTATGCTTCTATTGATACCATCTCGATCAGTATCGGCTCCTCCTGGTTGTAAAGTTGGAGACTATGATATTTCTCTTCTGAAGACGTAAGTAATACAAATTCCAACTTTTTATTGCTTTTAAAAGTAGTAAAACCAAAAATAAGGGGGGATTCGTGTATAAATCCATTTCTATGGTTGACAATATTGATTCTGTAAAAGCTGGTAACAAGTTAACGCAGTCGAAAGGCACAAATTTCAGTTTAAGAACTGTCTGTTACAAATCAGATTCGAGAAAGTGGTAAGAAATAACATTATCAAATACAAGATAAGTTACTTTTCTACCTACCTGGAAAAGTTTAGTGGTTTTACTCAATTTAAAACTAATCGGTCTGAAAGTCTTACGTAAGACTTTAAATATTTAGGTGTTAAATCGTGACTTTTTTTTAAAGGTGAGTAAAAATACTAAAACTTCTCCATATTGATAAAGTTTGTTACATATTTGAATTTTTGACCGCGTTCTCAAATTTGTTAATCGTACCCCCCCCCCCAAAAAATAAACTGCGCTTCTGCAGAATTAGGACGAGATTTTGTAGTCGATAAATGTTTTCAGATAAAAAACAAATGGTTTTAACTGATTTCTTTGTCAAATCTAAGTTACAATGGTAGCTTCCAAATAATGCAGTTAAAATTACCTGAATATTATTGGATTTATGAACCAAAACTTTAATCGGTACTCCTCCTGCACTTATTGATCCGTGCTGAAATAACGTTATGTAAAACGCCATTCTTATGGGGAGGGTGTCTTGTACCTATTCTATACTTTAACCTTACACTTGAATAAAAAACAAAACTTTAAACTTGGAAATATGGGTAAATTTATACAAATACCGTGACAGCGAATTAGTAGAAAAAAATGTACCCTAACCCTAACCCAGTTTTCAGATTCGTGTTCAGCACACCGAAACGTAACAGAATACTACGTAAAAGATTTTACTAATTCGCTGTCACGGTGTTTGTATAATAATACCGAAATATGATTTAAAAAAAATAGCGCGGATCAGTAAGTGCATTAGCACCCTTTAATCGTGTTAGCAGGTAAAAATTGCCATCTTGTCTTACGATCGTTTTCATCAAATTCTTTTATTTTCTACCTTATCGATTTAATTTTTGGATATAATCTTAAAAATACGAGGAATATAGATACCATTTTCATGTGAAATTCAGTATTACGATTTCCGAAATTTCGTCCCAATAGTGTAGAAGCGCCCCCCCTCCCAAACAAACCCTTATCTATTGGTGTGTGTATGAAATTAAATGACTAATTATTCTTGTCTAGTAATCGATGTTTCATTTCGTATAGTCGCTTATAACAAGTTGCCGGATTTTACCGAGTCAATATTGACAGCCGCGGGGGCTTCAAAAACAAAACAAAGATGTTTAACTTATTGATCAACATTTAAATAAACCGGGCATTAAATTATTAGCAAAAATATAGATGAATTTTGGTAATTTTTCCTTACGTTGTAGATCTGGCTTATCAAATTGTTATTCAACGGTCTGTTTTTCAGCGTCCACTATTTTTTGCGTCGTCATTCTATACGATTATGTAAAGTCACAATATTGATATAGCCCCCTCCCCCAGATGCTAATATTACTTCTGTAAAATTCGACATTTTTATATACTTGTGCAGAATACGTACCGTGCAATTTTTTTTTTTTTTTTTTTTTTTTATGAGGGCATTTTTTAAAAGTTCAGTTTGTAGTCACCTTTTTAATTACGTGAAAAGAGTTGCAAGTTGCACTCCTCCTCACTGTATTAAGAATAGGTTTCTTAAATAGTATTTCGGCACGGTTCGTATTCTGCGAAAGTACCTAAAGTTTTAATCATCGGAAAATAAACCCGTAAAATTAAACTGCTTCCAGTGCTTCCTAAAATAAAAACTTAATTGTAAATAGTTTTTTGGGGTTTGTATTACTGTACACATAGGTTCGAAAAAGTTGTCAAAAAACAAATATATAACAAATGTTATCAAAGGCAAGATAAGTTACTTTTCTACCAAACTGGATATAATTTTCGTGTTTTTATTCAATGTAACATGTTTATTCAGCTCGAAAAACATGCAGTGTTTACCGATGTATTGGAAAATTCAAGATGGCGGCCAATTCTCTCGTTAACACGGTAAGTTCAGGAAAAGGTGTTATAAATAATAAACTAGACAAAATACTATTAAAAAACACCGAATTTATGTCACGGTAACATATATTGAGCGAATTTCTAACAGTATTTTGTCTAGTTTATTATTTATTACACCTTTTTCCAAACTTACCGTGTTAAAGAGAGAATCGGCCGCCATTTTGAATTTTCCAATACATCGCTAAACACTGTATGGTTTTCGAGCTGAATAAACATGTTAAATTGAATAAAAACACCAAAATTATATCCAGTTTGGTAGAAAAGTAATTTATCTTGCTTTTGATAACATTTATTTGTTATATATTTGTTTGACAACTTTTTCGAATCTGTGTACAGTAATACAAACCCGTTTTTTTTTATTTACCTGACTTGCACAAAACCACGGTATTTCTTTGAAATTCCCCTTTTCCACAAATGTAACCATGAATTTCATTTTTTCCTTTCGAACCTTGTTTAATCAATATTCTCTTGGAGAATTTAAGAGAAATCAGCGCACGAACTGATTTTCGTACGTGTAAAGAATGGATTTCGTACGAGTCTGCCCTCGAAATGCCAGAAGCAGTTTACAATTGGACCCCCCCCCCCGCTTTTGGGGAGTGGGCGGAGTAGGGCTTAACTCTAACCCAAAGCATGCTTAATGTCGTCTGCCTTTTTTTTTTTTTTTTTTTTCTTTAACTAAAGGCCATCAATTTTTAAACTGCTTTGGCCATTTTCGGGACTGACTCTAGAGTCTCCGTAAATACTAAGCAGCCTACTGCTATGCACTTAGAAGTACATGTATTTTATTAGACTTGAATAGTTTGTACCGGTAAACTTAAGCTCCAATTTTTATAAATAGTAATTGAGATTAAGAGTATATTCTACATTTTTTTTTTTTTTAACTTTTAAAACGCCGGAATGATCTTTGTTTAATGCTATTGTTTAAAATAGCGAAAGTTAGTTCGGCTTTACGACTAAGATCAAAGTACAGTAATTTGTTTGAAGCTCCCCTCCCCTGGTATTCACAAAGAAGTCCATACTGATTATATTGTGATCCCCATTTCATTCAGAGCTCCCCTTTTGGAGAGATGTATTTTACTAACATTAAAAAACTTAACTGTCTCCTTGTGTGGGGAGACTCCCCACTCCACTCCACTGGGGAGTGGGCAAGTAAATACGGACACAATCTGGGATCAAAATGTAAGAAAAATCTTCCTTGACGGAAGCAGTTTTAATTTTTGTCCCAGGACAATGTTTTATTTTATTTAAATTTTTTTTTTTGTAACTCTACCATGTCTAAATTTCCCCTAGTGGTGGCACTGGTGGGGTGGGCGAGGTTAGTGTACATTGAACATTGAGAATTTTATTTAATTCACAACTTTAGTTTTGTATACTTTATCTGTTTAATTCAAATCAGGTGATTTTTTTTTTTTTTTTTTTAAGAATCCCCACAACACATGTGGTGTTTTGTCATGATCATGTGTTTGTGTCTCACCCCACTCCCATGTAACACTTATAACCCCTCCCCTTATGATTGTCACATGTCACGATGTATTATTTACGTCGTGTCCGAATATTGAAACGTGGACTGCCAAAATTCACCACAGAATTACCCCACCCGATATATAACACAATGTAACTTTATTATAAATTAATATTATTGGGTTTGTTTTAATCTACACATAGATGCGAAAAAGTTGTCAGAACAAATAAATGTTATCAAAGGCAAGATAAGTTACTTTTCTACCTAACTGGATATGTTTTTAATGTAACATGTTTATTCAGCTCTAAAAACAGTGTTTATCGATGTATTGGAAAATTCAAAATGGCGTCCGACTCTCTGAGACGCTAAGTTTAGGAAAATGAGTTATAAATAAAACAGTCAATATTTAAAAACTCGCCGAATATGTCAGCCTATGTCACGGTAACATGTTGAGCTAGTTTCTAACAGTACTTTGTCTGTTTTTTTTTTTATTTATAACTCCTTTTCCCAAACTTACCTCCTCAAAGTGAGTCGGCTGCCATTTTAAATTTTCCAATACATCGGTAAACATTGTTTTTCGAGCTGAACAAACATGTTACAATATAAACACTAACTAAGGCACGATAAGTTACTTTTCTATCCAAGTGGATATGTTTTAGTGTTTATATTTAATGTAACATGTTTATTCAGCTCAAAAACAGTGTTTACCGATGTAAATTGGAAAATTTAAAATGGCGCCCGACTCTCTTTTGAGGCGGTAAGTTTGGGAAAATGAGTTATAAATAAGACAAAATACTGTTAGAAACTCGTTCAATATGTTACCGTGACATAGGCTGACATATTCGGCGGTTTTTAACAGTATTTTGACTTTTTTTATTTATAACTTTCCCAAACTTACTATCTCTGAGAGTCGGCCGCCATTTTGAATTTTCCAATACATCGGTAAACTGTTTTTCGAGTTGAATAAACATGTTACATTAAATATAAACACTAAAAGCATTCAGTTAGGTAGCAAAGTAACTCATCTTGCCTTTAACATTTGTTCTATATTTTTTGTGACAACTTTTTCGAATATGTACAGTAAAACCCATGTTCTAATTATTTGAACTGTTTTTTTTTTTTTTTAAACAACTCGGCACTTTCTTGAAGGGGTAACTTTTCGTCTCGACACCGATCACGTCAGACGATTTTTTCCCCCTCCGAACGAGTCGGGACCCTATCCGTACAGGTTAACGCAAAAATTTACCTTAAAGTTGCAATTAAAAAAATTGATTTAAACTTAATGTTTTTTGGTAAATATTCAAATACGTTACAATAGAACACCGACCACTGTAAATTTTTTTTTTTTTTTTTTGTTAGGGGGTAATTGAGGTCGCTGACAACGAATCTGATACTCAAACCGGGGGCAAATTTACCGTTTGCATGGTATTAACCCACGAAATACTAGCTTCCGTTTACGATATGCGCGTGCGGCAGCATAAACAACGACTTGCTTCACCTAGCAAACTGCCTTCTCACATGGCGTACCAATCTTCCGCGGAAAATTTAAAATTAGCTGAAAAAGAAATAAATTCATGAAAATAAAAGTACTCCAAGTTGGGTAGGAGGAGGGGGGAATTTAATTGTTTGTTTTTTCCTGGAACATAGAATTTTCAAGTTTTCAAAAAGTACATTATAGCACTTTTTGGGTGGAAAAAAAAATTACGGACTGACTTTTTTGAATGACTTACAATTAGTACAACAAATTGGGACTTTTTTCTCACGTAGTTTTTAATGCGGTTTACGAAAGCATAAGCACCAAACTTTTTTTTTTTTTCGCGGGAGGGATTTATAGAACTTATGTGGCTTAATAGGTGCTTCTGCAGTTTAGTTAACCGTTTTTCCGTAAGTAACGCAGTAACGCACCGACATTTACCAGAACACATTTAACATTTTTCGAAGATTTTACCGTTTACATTAGGGTGCGAGCGGGGGTGGGTGTAGTGTTGGAGCACACGTGCCCCAACACTACACCCTCCTCTCCGCTCGCACCCCCAATGTAAACGGTAAACTCTCCGAAAAATGTTAAATGTGTTCTAATCAGTAAATGTCGGTACGTTACTATTTGAAAATTCTGTTCCAGGAAAAGAAATCACCCCCCGCCTCTCCCAAACTGGAGTGTTTTCCTTTTCTTTTATTTCTTTTTCAACTAATTTTAAGTTTTCCACCCGAAGTTCTATAATGTATTTTTGAAAACTGTTCTGGAAAAAAAAAAAAATTAAATTCCCCCCCCTACACACACACACAACTTGATGTGCTTTTCCTTTCTTGCTTTATCTCTTTTTCACCTAATTTTAAATTTTCCGCGGAAAATTGGTACTGCCATGTGAGAAGGTAGTTTGTTAGGTGGAAGCAGCCGTCGTTTATGCTGCCACGCGTGCGCGCGTAGCGTAAACGGAAGCTGTAAAAGGGCGGAAAGTAGTTCGTGGGTTAATACCATGCAAACGGTCCCATTATAAGCCTCTTATGATGGGATGTCTCCTAGCGGCTTCGGGCTTCGGCTGCTGGGAGACAGGGTAGTTAGTACCAGTCAAGGATTCGTCACTTGACACTCAGCCCAACAGGTGAGGGGCCGGGAACCGGCCCAGCACCTGTTGGACTGAGGTACACCGCCTGGGTAATACCTAGGAGGTCCACCCTCCCAGGCCTTGCCACCGGGCTTTCCGGTGGGGCAAGTTTATTGCTTGCTGCCTGAGGCGCCCCGACCGGGGAATGCCGACGGGGTTACTCAGGCAATTTTTAAAATTGCAGGAGTGCCCCTCCTTTAGGGGAGCCTGCGGGGTTCCCACTTTCCGGCCTTGTGCCACATTTTGCTGAGGTGGGCAGCAAATAAATATCTACCATGCAAACGGTAAATTCAGTGTCAGCGACCTCGATTACCCCTGAAAAACCAAATTAGAGTTGTCGGTGTTCTGTTGTAACGTATCTGAATATTTACCTGTTTTTTTTTGTTTGTTTAATAGCTTTTTTTTTTTTTTTTTTTTTTTCGAATTAAAATACTTTAATCAGTTGAATTGCTAAGAAAAACAAACTTCATTAATTTTTTAAGATTAAAATGATTAAAGTTCTATTTCAAAATGTTTTGTTACAACATAGATTTTTAATTGTTTAAATCTTTAACACGACTCTTGTCAGCTATTTTATCGCCAGATTAAAACCAATTTGCTTAATATTATTGCACAAGTATTAAGCATTTTGTAGGCCCCTCCCCCCCTCATATTTTGTTTATCTCTTTTTACCGAACAAAATGTTACCCCGTAGGTAACCAAAAATGGACATTCAGTAAAACCGTATTTCATATTTCAAAAATATACAAATGTTTATATTATTGAACTGTAAATCTTAAAACCTAACAAAATTATAACAAAGATTAATTATTAATTGCAGTTTGAAGATAAACAAAGGTTTTAAAAAAATCATTAAGTCGCTTCTGCTTTTCCATAGTTCGTATAGTTAACACAAGTCTGACGTCACGGGAACATGCGCTTCGTTTTTCACATTGTTTTGGGGATACCTACCGTTCAGACAGACCCCTCCCCCTCTGATTCCTCTGAAACTTCGGGATTGGATATATATGATAAATTAACATTCAGTAAAACCGTATTTCATATTTAATATACACATGTTTATAATATTATTAATCGTTAAACTGAATCTTAAAACCTAACAAAACTATAACAGATTAATTCACTGGTCAACACAATATTTTTGGCAGGCAAAGTAAGACTGGTTTCTGGGGTTTTCAAGGGCGCTGAATCCGAATCTGACATTAGTTTTTTCAAATTGGCTCTAGTTTTTGAGATATCACAGGGGGTCGTTTGTCTGAAATCACCCATTCGCGACCATAGCTAAACGTACAAAAAAACGGCTAAATAGTGCATAAATGTCAGATATTGATTTTTATGATAATCTTAAATCACAAAGACAGTGTAAAATCTCAATCTAACAAGTTAAGTTAGATATAACATCATTTCATTTATCTTATAACTGAGCACTTTTCATAGATTTCGAGGATATACAAAAAATTTGCTAAAAATTTGCTGAATTTTAATTCTCCAAGTGAAAAAAAAACATTTACATAATCAGTTATATATCATAAATTAATGCAAAGCATTATACACTAGATTCTTAGTTACAATGAACACACAAAACAATATTTTATTCACAAAACTAAAATTGATGTTTATACGATTTTCGCTTGTGAGCAACTTTTGGGCAGTCTCTCAAAAGGTTCCAGCAGTAGTCTGCCATCATGTGCTCATCCCATTTGCCTTGATACCTCTCTTCCATTGTTTTGATGTCTTGATGGAATCTCTCTCCCTGCTCCTCACTGTAATCACCAAGATTACCAGGAAATATGTCGAGGTGGCTAAACAAGAAATGAACTTTAATGCTCATATTTGCCCCTAGTTTTCCGTATGCAGTAAGCATCTTACGGACCAATTGCTTGTAATTGTCAGCTTTGTGATTTCCCAAAAAGTTTGTCACTACATCTGTGAAGGACACCCAAGCATTTAACTCAACCGTGTTCATATGATTAGTGAAGTCAGAATCCCTCATGAGCGTTCGAATCTGAGGTCCATCGAAGATGCCACCTTTAGCTTTTTCGATGGAAAGACCTGAAAATTGCCTGCATATGTACTTGAAGCAATCCCCATCCTTGTTCAACGCCTTAACAAACTGTTCATGAGCCCTAGTTTTATGTGCAATGGAGGGAAGATGATTCTATCCCTGGGTACCAAAGGCTCATTGATGACGTTGGCTGTGCCGACTTCGACACTTTCTCGTTCTGGCCAGTTCTCCCTTCTCCAGTGCTGGATTCTTGCTCTGCTATCCCACAAACAATGATTGTTAGGCTCTCTCCACACCATTGGTACAGCAAGCTTCAACTTCAGCTTACCGTTGGTCAAACCGCAGAGACTTTCTACACAGGTTTTGCACACCATATGTGGGGCCCAAGACTTGTCTTGGTCACCAAGTATCATATCGAAGTATGCTTTGTACGCCCTCTTAACAAAGTCTGTAATATTCCTCTTTTGTTGTGCCATCATATACTGCCCACAGATGTAACAAAAGACATCCGGTTCATATCTGCAACATCTTCTAGAAGAACTCATTTTCTCTCTGGAACTCATTTTCAACTGTGGAATTAAAAAGAAAATTCTTAATTACTGTTTAATTTATACTGCAACTATATTTATGGAACATGTTATTAAGTAATTACAGTATATAATTATATAAAAATTCTCCCTATATAAATAATTATATAAAAATTCTCCCTGAAATACTTCAATATATACATAATCATTATAATGATTCAATAATATCAGAAAATTATTATTTACTGCTTCTATATTGAAGTATTTCAGGGAGAATTTTAGCAGTTTAGGCTTATTTGGGGCTATCAGTATCTTCTAAACTAGAGCCAATCTGGCAAAACCAATGTTATATTCGTAATCAGCGACCTTCAAAACCCCAGAAAACACTCCTAGATGGTCTGCCAAAGAAAAAAAATAAAAATTTGTTGACCAGTGAATTGCAGTTTGAAGAAGATAAACTAAGGTCTTAAAAAAAATCATTAAGTCGCTTCTGCTTTTCCATAGTTCGTATAGTTAACACAAATCTGACATCACGGAACATGTGGTCGATTTTTCACAATCGTTTGGCAGACCCTGAAACTGCTAAATATTTATTGAATTTCAGGTGTTATTTTTATAATATATGGAATTAATTCCAAACTTATTCAATACACTTAATGTAAATAAAACAGGTCTGACAATTTTTTTTTTTTTTTTTTAAATCCGGTTCAATTGTATTAGGTTGGTGTAAAAATAATGCAGGCAGACTCAAACCCGCGAAGGTGGGGGAGTAAAAGAAAATCTGACGTATTACTGATGCTCCATCGTCCAACCGGAAGTTCTGAACCGTTGAAATTAAGGGTCGAGCTTTAAAATGATCCCGATCTCGTCAGTGTCTAAAGTTTTTTTGCAAGACATGCAGACATACACACACACATCAATCATACCAGTTATCATAGGTGCCACAGACAGGGCTTATGAAGAACCTGAAGTCTTACCTACCTAATTTTCCTGGTGCAAAAGAGATCCAGATAATTGCATTTAAGGGAACAACAAGGATACTAAAAAGAGCTCACGGTTGGTTTCAATAAAAAGCAGGGCAATGTTGGCAGCTGGTTTGGCTGCCCCATACATAGCGTTACAATCTTCAAAGGAAGAAAATAAAATACACAATTTGTGAATTAAGAATATATAAAGCAGAACGGCTGCACACGTATGTCCACGAAAGTTTTTTTTGTGGGGGGGGGTCGCGTGTCGGTTACATTTAGAAGTTTCCTTGATTATATCTCCGATTTAAAAACGGACGATGTCTCTACATTATCAACTTTTAAAAAATTCCCACTATGCCGTGTTTTTTTTTTTTTTTTTTTTTTTTTTTATAAAGCGAAACTAATCGAAGCAAACTCATTCGCTGGCCTTCTCGACTAGGACGTCCAGAAAGGCAATTAGCTTTGATCACTGTGTGTGTGGGGAGGGGGACCCTTCATATCGGACAATTGCTATTCATTTGGACGCTGTCAGAGTTCCCCCTTTTTAGAGGGAGCTGGTTTTCCCAACATCGTGGGAAAACAAATATAACGGCAGGAAGCTTGACTGATCTCAAACCAGACGTTCATTCCTGCGCCTGCGTTAACTCCTTCACTTAACTATTAATTTCTGCAAATTAACTTTTTGATTGACATCGCTAAATTTGAACACTTTGCAATTCCTGTCACATAGCATAGCGGTAAGATCTCGGGGTTTTCTTTCATTTTCTTTTCCAGCTTCATGTCACAGGTTCAAGCTTGTCTGCCTACTACCACTTTTTTTTTTTTTCTCCACACACCTACAAACACAAAGGAAAAATGTGTATGTTTGCCAAAAACTTTCAACATGTGATGGATCCTGACCAGATCAGTATTGTTTGATCATTCGGACAACAAATATTAAAAAATTTATCAAAAACATTAATTCCATCACCCTCAACTGAACAGTTTTTTTACAAGGAAGGGTCAGTTTTTGCGTCAACATTTTCGGTGTCATTGCCTTGGTTGGATTGACTATACTTAATTTTAACTTTCGGAACTTTCGGTCATGCCATGGAAACATTGGCTAAGATGTCATTTTTTTTTTTTTCGCATTACAGGTTCGAACCTGCCTGCGCACTATCACTTGTTTTTCTTAACACCTTTCCACCCGGGCTGCCTACTGTTTGGATTCCTCCCCTACTACCACTTTGTGGGGGGGGATCCTTACTACACACACCTGGGCAACGCTGGGCACCCTCACTAGTCATATAAATGTAATGTGAGAAAACAATATTGTTTTTGCACCAACCTAATATTATACAGACCTAGTTTGATTTCTTTCCATACTACTTAAAATTGTCTTAAATTGCCTGTCTTGTTCTAAAATTTCAAATACATTTCTTAAAATGAAAATGTAACTATAATTTTTTTTTTTTACAAATTTTTATTCATAAAATTTGATTCCAAAAATAAAGCTTGAACAATTTTTACTCACAAAATAAGTTTTAATGGAATTTAAAAGCTAGAATAAAGTGAAGGTTGTTGATAGTACATTATCAAAAGAATGAGTCTATACTAAATTTTTTTCATTGACGACATAAGACAATGCAAGATAGTGTTTGTAAAGAATGGATTAAAAAAAAAATTTGAACTTTCAGTTTATAGTTTTTTTTTTTTTTTTTTTTTTTTTTTTTTTTTTTTCGAGAAATTCTGTTTCCGCTGGCACCGTGTGAATTTTCATGTATAAATAGATATGTGCGTATTAGTGTGCTTTTATTTTGTAAGTGCGCCTATTAACTTGTATGTACATGTGTTTAGAAGTCTGCAAATCTTTTGCTATGTGTGCTGCTTTTCAAGATGCTCTTCGCCCTCCTTACCTAAGGAGCTCAGCTAGATTAACGTCCTTGTGAGGTAGGCTTAGGAATGCTCGACTTGAAGTGTCATCGCAATGCCAAAAGGCTGGCCTTCCTGAGTTGAACCTTCTGCTTGGGACCTCATGGTTGAGGCTGCCTTTCCTGCTCTCATCCTCAACCACAGTTGAAGCATGTCAGAGGCTGTGGGGTGACACGCAATTTCTCAATGTCAAGCCCTGCTCAAGAGGCTTTCTAGGTCCAGTGACCTATCTTTTGCAGGCTTCAAGAAACTAACTCTATTAGGAATTAGTCAGGGGGAGTCACCGCTGACCTGCTCGTCCTGGGTTGTCAGGAGATCCTCTCCCATTGGAGGTGGGTGTCAGGCATGCGAATAATGAACAACTCTGAATTCTCCCTGAGATGACAGCTGTCTCCAAATGCATTGCCCCTCAACACCATACAACGCAGTGCCAAACTGAGTTCACATGAGTGCCCTCACTCCAGGACCTTAGAAGAAACACCAGAGCACGGTTTGTTCAATTGCAGTGAACTCTGTTGGTACTGGATGTATGTCAACGAGGTGACAGCTCGCATCAATCCCGAGCATCCTCACCTGCTGAACATACCCTTGGTCGTGCACAATGTCAGGTCACCATGGAACGGGGAGAAACTGGTTTCTCGCGATCCTGACTGTAGCCAGAATGGTTGTGGATGTTGAGACTGAATGAGAAGTGTAGGGTTGAATCTTGGGCAGATCAGTATCTGGTCGTGTTCTTTAAACACCAATTGAAGGTCAAGATGAAGACTGATCAGAAGAGATTACATCCTACGGTTTTTGAAAGACTATGAATTAAAGCAGTGAGCTTGTGCATACAAAGAGGAACTAAGTTAGTATGTATTCCTTGCCTAGGCATAATGCGTGTGGCTTCTAGTCTTGCTGGACTCCAGTTCCAATAAGGTTAACCTTGTTTCCCTTAACTAGCCGAGTGAATGGTCTCCTTCTCTCCTGATAGAACTCAAAGTTGCCCACCTCTTTTTCACCCCCCCCTACCCCGGCTCTTTTACCCCAAACTTTGAGTGCACCCCCATCTTTTTGTCCCAAACTTAGTTTTTCAAATCCCATAGTGATCGACCTGCAGGTTTTCAGCCTTCATTAAGCCGGAAAACAGTTAGCAGTCTGCCATCTAGCGAGGGTTGGGAGGGTCCTAACAGCTTTTTTTTTTTTTTTTTTTTACATCCCCCCCCTTCCCCTCCCATGAAACTTTTTCTACTTCTGTTGAATTTGTTCATAAAAAAACGATCAGTCTTTTCTGTCATAAAAAAAACTTTGATTTGGGAACAGTAAGTAGGAAAGCTCCTGAAGTGATTGTTGCGAGTGAAAACTTTAGCTAGGGATACGCCTTGGACAAATAAAAAGGTACAAGGATGACTACAGACGCCCTCTCCCCATTTTTTGGAGTTGGCCTTGTGCCAAATTTATTTTGTTTAATATTTGTAATTTTACATATGCAGAAAATGCACATGTTGTCTTTGAAAGAACAGAAAAAGTTGTTTGGGTTTTTATAGTACGTGCTGAAGTACAGTGAACTTTCTCGCTTTTTGATTGGCTGAAATTGTTGAATTTGTCCAATCGAGTCTGTAGTATAGATTGTATTCAACTTTTAGGTGAGAAAATGTCTATAGTAGTAGTAGTATAATTGAGTCATTAATTTAACGCATTTCAGACTTTCTCATGTTTTTTTAAAGTGTCCTCTTCACAAAATTTGTAAAATATTTAAAATGGAGAATAGCATTTTTGCTGAACATTTTGATGACAGATATTCACAAGAAGGAAGATTTTTAAGCGTTTCCAGAAAATTCTATTCTAAATTTTAAATATTTCACATTTTGAATATTCCTCTTTCTGAAGAGGACGTTTAAAAACAAAACATTTTAGAAGGCCCAAAATGCCTTAAATTCAAGTATTTTAAAAAAATGAAAATATGAAATAAGTATAAAAACATTACGATTGTTGGTGACCCCACTCATTTAAATATCTATCTCTCTTATAACCCATTTTATATAAACATATAGTTTGTATGTAATTAAACTATTTGGGGCAGTGATTTTTTATATGAATAAATAACATTTAGATAGCTCTAATATAAATATTTTCTTGAAACTTAAAATATTTTTAGTTTTTGTTTTTTCTAATCAATGATGATGGCCAAGTTGTGCAAATTATAATTTGATTAACGGTTATATTATATGCCAACACTGGGGGGGGGGGGCTGAAACGATTGTATGCAAGGTTGTGACCAATAATAAAACTTTCCGAAAATGAATTCTCTTGTGTGTGCATACCTTATTAACGTATCTTTAGAGAAAATATATAATTAGACTTCGTCAGGATTTGGCTTTTGTGAAAGTCTATAGTTATTTACAACTAGCTGACTAAAATGTATTCATGCCTATGTAGCGATATGTAAATGTTTATGTAAACAAGCCCGATAGCCATTAGTCACGTGCTCTCGTGTAATGAGTGAATGTAGGATTGACATGAAATTCTTAGATAAACTAAAATGACCGGAAAATGGGCTGAAATAACTTAAATAAAGTAAATGACTTAGAATGAACTTAAGGATGAATTGAATGACCTTAAGAATGACTTGAATGCTTAAAAAACAACTTGAATGATCTGGAGAATGACTTGAATGGCTTTGAGACTGACTGGTTGTAAAGTGGGTGATCATTTTACAATAAATTAATACAGAAAAGTGATCCCCCACTTTATATCACTTACAAACATAAGTACAGCATGTAAGAACAGATACTACACTTTAAGATATTAAATCTTTTATTCAGGAAAAAATGAACATGAACGAAACTTAGGCACAGGCCAACTCAAAATGGGGGTCGTTGGTCATCCTTGTCACTCTAAAACTAAATCTTTCTCTTAGCTAGAATCTTTACCATAATACCGCATTCACCCTTTCATACTTGGGGACGTCTTACTTAGCACCCAATTTTTAAAACCCTTTTTATTAGCGTATAAAAACAAAAGATAACAAAGGTAATACAATAATTCATTTGTGGCGGGGAGGGGGGGGATTCCAGTAGTGATTAGTAGGGCCCTCCCAACCCCATCTAGTTGATAGACTACCCGTTCCACTTTGGTTTGTAAAGGAACCTGAGCTCCTGCAGGCCAGTCTCTAAGTGGGGATGCTCTCTAGATGGGATGAAATGAAAAGGGAATTTTGGGGGGTTAGTGATTGATTTCTTTCTCTTCAAGATGGGTGAAATTCAGAGGGGTGAAAAGAAAAAAAATTGCAATTAGGTGGTGGGTGGGTATCTTGAAGGTTTCCTAATCGGTGGTGGCGGAGCACTCACTCAGCTAGCAAAGAGGCTAAGGATAAAATTACACTTGATGGAACTGCGCGTTCCACACCTAGGCGGGGAATACGTATTCAAATTTGGCCCCTTTTCATACAGACTTGCTACATGTATCCATCCTCTGTCAAATGCTGTGCGATGCAGCCTTCTATCACATCTGATCTTCACCCGTAGTTGGTGTTTAAAGAAAGCAATCAGATCCTGATCAGAAAAAGACAAGACAACGCCCCCCCCCCCCTGGCCACATTACAGACGCGACATCCAAATCGTTCTTGCCACTGCCAGGATCGTAATGTAGACCATTTGTCTTTCCCTGTCCCACGGCAGCCTCACGTTGTCAACGACATTGGATATGGTAATCTGGCAAGAATGCTCGGGATCGATGCGAGCTGTCACCTTGCTGACATATGACCAGTACTGGCGAAGTTTGTGGCAATCGAAGAAAGCGTAATCAGTCGTCTCTACGGCTGTTCCACAACGGGGACAAGCAGGTGACTCCAAAAAAAAAACACAACTGCGTTGTATGTTAAGTGGAAGTGTATTTCGAGTCAATCGCCAGGTCAGAACTCCGAATTATTCAGATGACTCGAACCTGGTACCCAACTCCACGCGGAGCAGATCTCACACTGACAACCCAAACGTGCGCATAGCGGGTCGTCGGCGCCCCCCCCCCCCCCCCTAGATTCCTGTGGAGTTCCCTACGGGTAGCAGTCACAAGGTCGCTGGACCTTGGTAGTTGTTTTAGCGCGACTCGGCACTTTCAGGAAGGCTGAATCTCTCCGCGGCCTGTGACCCCTCTCGATAGAGGGGTCGAATGAGGTCGGGGAAACGTGGCAGTAATTGCGGGGTGCCATGGTTGCTCCTCTTGAAGGTAGTGACTCGAGAAGGTCAGCGTCTCGATGACACTTAAAGTCCGGCATTCCCAAACCTCCCTCACACCGACGTTGAATGCAGACCTGTCTGCTCATCCAGTGTCTTCTGTCCCAAAGGAACGAGGACAAGAGTTTGACAAGAGCTTTTAGGTGTTGTGCAGGCAGGGGAAGTACGGCCAGTCGGTAAAGGATGAGAGGGAAGAAGTATGTGGCACACGCCTTGGCTCTACCTTCTAAGGAAAGTTTCCTAGGAAGCCACGAGTTGACCGCAGCCTCCACCTTTGACTGTACCTCTGATCAATTCTTATCAAGCTGAAGACCCGGTCAAAACCACATGCCAAGGATCTGAACCGGGCCATCCGTCCAGCTGAAGGGTGCCGGGAGGTGTGCGTTGCCTCCAATACGATCTCAGTGTCTCTGGAGCTAGACACAAAGACCGTGACATTATCGGCGAGTGTGGATACCTTGGCAGCTGAGCCGCCAGGCAGAGCCATTCCGCGCAGGGCCGAATTTGCATCCCCACGTCTCGGCTTGCGGAGCAGAGGATCCAAGGCCAGGACATAAAGCAGGGGCGACAGCGGACAACCCTGACGGACCGACCAAGAGATAAAGGGTTTTGAGCACTTTCCGTTAACTTGCACGACAGCCGTGGGCTTTTGATACATTGCGGAGATCCACTTGCAAAAGTCCGGTTTAAAACCGGCGGCCTCTAAGACAGATACCAAGAAACGATGGTCGACCGTATCGAAAGCTTTGGACTGATCTAAGTTGATTAGTGCGGCTTCCTTGTCATCTATGCCTCCCTCTAAGGTCGTGCATATCAGGTGCAAGTTGTTCTGAATCGATCCCCTCTTCACAGCGTAGTTCTGTTCTGATTCAACCAACTCGCCGGTAACCTGAAGCTGATTTGACAGGACCTTGGCCAAAATCTTCAACTCTGTGTTTAGCAGAGTTATGGGCCTGTAATCGTCTAACTCTTCCCCACCATGCCAGTCACCTTTCCTCAGCAATGTGATCACTCCCTTCGTGACTTGCCCTGGGATGGATCCCTGAGCAAACCAATGGTTGAACACATCCGTCAGAGGCAGAAACATGGGCGACAGCCTCAAATACAGTTCGTATGGCAGACCATCGAGTCCCGGCGATCTGTCACAGCTGACCTGCTTCAGTGCAGTAACAACCTCCAGCTCCATCACCCGGCCCTTGCAACTAGCCGCTCTAGCCGCCGAGAGTCAGCCAAATAGTCGCTAAACTCAATGACTGGAAGATCAGGTTGCTGCTTAAAACGCTCCTCGAAATGTTCTCGAAAACCCTTGCAGATTTCCCGAGTCGATTCCAGAGTGCATCCATCTGGATGTCTTACCTTTGCAATGTACTTGTCCGAGCTACGCCTTTCATGACGCGTGTCAGTCTTGGAGTTGACTGCTTCGCTACCTATCTTTCTAAGTCTAGCTCTAACTACTTCATAACACTCGTTAGTCTTGTGTAGAAAGTCCTGCTTAGCTAGTTTTGACTAACCCTATCACCCTCCCCCATAGCCTGGGCTAGTTTCTGCTCTAGCTGCTTCGTCTTGGCCTTATCTAATGCGAGGCACTGGGCATACTTGACGGAGAAGCTTCTGATCTTGGCTTTGAGACTTAACCACCACTTACTCCCGGTAACCACCCCTACTAGTGCCTTTTTAATTAGTTCTCTTAACTGATCTTGGAGGTCTTGTATCTCCAGAAGGGAGGTGTTTAACTTCCAGTACCCCGCTAACTTAGGCCTATTTCCTAGCTTCAGCTGGGCCATAACTAGTTTGTCTGTCTGGCCTTGCCATGTGAACGTAGGACAGGATAGGAAGTCTACTTCGCCTTTCCTAACTAACATCCTGTCCAAATAGGTGTTTGGATAGGAGGGAACGCTATTGGTCCACGTCCATATCTCCCACCCCGGACACTCAACCCAAAATCTATCTACCAGATCGCATCTAGCCATCGGATCAGTCATGCTGGACTCACACCTCTCCAGCCCTCTAGCTTCGCCTCCTACCTTATCTATCCTGGGGTCTAAGATGGCGTTCCAATCCCCCATTAGCACTACCCGCTTCTGACAATCTACAAACGCATCGAGCTGACTGAAGAATGAGACCCTCTGATGAGCAGTGCTGGACGCATGAACCACGACCACCCTAAACACAGAATCTTTTATGACCAGCCTGCCCTCCGCATCCCTATGAATGTCAACCGTCGTGGACAGGGCACGTTTAACCAGCAAGGAGACTCCCTTCCCCCGTGGGCTGCCATATGCTGAGAAAACCTCAAAATCTCGCGCCAGCACCTGACAGTCCACAGAAGAAATGAAATGCGTCTCCTGAATCGCAGCCACATCGATTCCAAGAGACAAGAGGTCGTGATGGAGGCGAGTTGCCCAGCAATGCACAAGGTGGTCAGGTTTTTCATATCCTGACCTTCTCTCACAATGCCATCAATGTCCAAAGGGAAAGTCAATTTAAGGGCACTCTAGAGTGACAGATGAACCAACACTGGGACCCCTCCCTTGCATTGTTTTGAGAGTTCCTCAAGGGAAGAGTCATCTTTCCTAATCCATTCAATTCCTGGAACAGCCCCTTCAGCAGCCTCCAGCATTGTCCACAAGTTTGTCTTGCAGGCCTCTGGAAGCCTGACGAAAGTTGTTAGCAGTGGGGTGTCCGGGAAATTAGAGGGGACATTAATGTCTTTCCCCCTATCTGTTGGCAATCCAACGGTTTTAAATTATTTGTCGGTGGTGTAAATCCATTGCCACGGGGGTCTATAAGACAGTTTCTCCCTCATTTCAAGGGGAAGAGTCTCTGATGCAGTAGGTTTGTGAGTGGGAGAAGCTGAAGGGTCTCGGCCCCTTCTGGGTTCACTCTTCTCTTTTTGGGGTGGTGGCTCAGTCTGCATTAGTGTCTGGTGTAGTGTGATTTGGAGGTGGAAGTGAGTTTCTGTTTGGGGTGGTGTATGCTCACAGGGAGTGGGGGGGCCCACCTTTTCTTCCCTTTTTCGTTTTTCATTTTTTTCTACATTTCGACTGAACCGGAGAGTGGTGAGGTTGGGTTCTTCCTCTCATTAGCTGATTCATCCTCAGAGGAGCAGTTTTTTTTTTTTTTTCCGCTTGGTCCTTGTCTCGATTGGTGTGGGGACCGTTGGTTGTTGCTGCTCCTGTTGTTGATGTTGCTACCACTCTAGATGCTGCGGCGGTTGTTGCTGCTGCTTGTCTCGCTGTTGTTGCTGCTGTTGTCATTGTGGCTGCGACTGTTGTAGCTGCTGTTGAGCAGGTGGTTGGGTTGTGGAGATGTGTTTTCCGTTTACGCCCTGCCACTGTACCCCATTGATCCTTGGGCTTTACCAACTCAAGGGCTGATGTTGGTGATTCCCTAGTTTCAGTGGCTGTTGCCACCCCTGTTGCTGGAACTGTTTATTTGTGGCGCAGGTTGCCTTGGAACTGCTTTTTGGGGGCAGTTCTTTGCCATGTTGCCCTGCTTCAGACAAAACCAGCAGTGAGGGTGCCGACCCTCAACCACCACTGTCATATTGGCTTTCTTGAAAGATATTGTTGCTGGTATGCCTAGGAAGCTTTCTTTTTGACTCTCATTGCTACTGTATAACTTCCCAGGTGGACACCGTTTTTGGAGCGTGCCAGGTCCATCTGTTCCACCTCTCCAAAATTACTGAGGAAAGCTCCCAGCAGTTCTGTGCGTAGATCAGTAGAAGCATTGAATGTTTGTACTCTGATTCTCCTCCTCCCCCGATACTCTGGCAGTAACTTGATACCTGCGCATTGAAGTTCTGTGCATGAGAACTTTTCTACTTCATCTTAGTTGGGGAGCAGTATGTCCCACATCACGAAGCTCCTCTAGTGTATATACTTGGCGGGTATATTCAGTTTCTGGAGCTCTTCCATTTCGTCATTTTTCATCCCCTTGAGCTGACTTGCCCGCATGTCCGAAGTGATGAAGAACAGGTCCTTGTCCTCCATCGCCTCCCAGTCCCCAGGTATTGGCTTGAGGACGTTCCCCTCAATATATTCCTTGTACTTGGTAAGGTACAAGTCTTTATAATCCTGTGGGAGAGTCTCTTATCAGCGGTTTTATCCCATGTAGATCCCTCTGATGATGGGCGAGGGGTCTTTTGTGGGGTTAAAAGATCGTTTCGCTGTCTTGAAGGTGTTTTGTGAGACAAGTTTCCTTTTAAGGGTTGGTTCTCCCACGCTTTCCTTTGGTGTCCATTACTGCTCCCTTATTTGGGGAGCTTCCCTTTGGGAGTACCCCCCTTCATAATGTCTCTTGAGGCGGCTACCTCCTTGGTAATTCTCCCTCTTTGGGAGCTGCCCTCGTGTGGAGCTTCTTAGGCATAGACTTTTGGGGCTTCTGCCCCCTGCTTTCATGTTGTCCGGGCGGTGCGCCTCTTTGGTTTTGAGTGTTGCTCCCCCATGTGGGGAGTCGTCCTTTCCTTGCCTGGTGTTTCTTTTTCTCTCTTCCCGTATCTGTGGTTTCCATGGTCAGTCAATGTGTATGGTAAAATCCCCCCCCCCAAAAAAAAAAATCAGTTTTGATTGACGTTGAGAGGTCAGGTGTTCCGGGCACGAATGTGTCGCCAGAACAGCACTGCCTCACACGATGTATCAGAACAGATACTACACTTTGATCTTCGCCAAAAGGCCAAGAAAAGGGTATTTATTTGCTCCCCCACCAAGCAAATTAGACACAAGGCCGTTTTTTTTGTGGGGAGTGAAGGGGAAATGGGGACCAACTCCCCGGGGAGTAGGGGAGCTGGATAGTGACAGTTTGTATGGCAGACCATCGAGTCCCGGCGATCTGTTACAGCTGATCTGCTTCAGTGCAGTAAAAACCTCCCGCTCCGTCACCTGGCCCTCGCAATTAGCAGCTCTAGCCGCGCAGAGTCAGCCAAATAGTCGCTAAACTCAAGGACTGGAAGATCGGGCTGCCGCATAAAACGCTTCTCAAACCCTTGCAGATCTCCAGAGTCGATTCCAGGGTTCGTCCATCCGGATGTCTTACCTTTGCAATGTACTTGTCCGAGCTACGCCTAGAAATTTCATGACGCGCGTCAGTGTTGGAGTTGACTGCTTCATTGCCCATCTTTCTAAGCATAGCTCTGACTACTTGACCTTCATAACACTCGCTATTCTCACGCAGAAGGTTCTGCTTAGCTAGTTCCTGACTAACCCTATCACCCTCCCCTGTAGCCTGGGCTAGTTTCTGCTTTAGCTTCTTTTGACAATATTTTGTAAAGATTTGTTTAATAGAGGTGCAATCTTGTCAAGCACGCAAAGAAACAATCAAATGTGAAAGTCTCTACTGCCACTGGAGTAAAAATAATTCTATCAGCAAGAGATAATTTATTTTCGTTTTTTTTATCTCGATGAACAGAACACTGTTAACTTACAGATCTGACTAAATCGTTGATCGAAAATGTTAACATGGGCAACATTTCCAGATCATTGTAGGAAAACCACATCTGTGGCATTGGTTAATTTGTCCAAAATAAATGACTTCTGCCCTTTTCCTTTCTAGAAAATTCAAAAGTTGAAATCTAGCATAGACATATTTCAACTAGTGTTTTTTTTTTTTTTTCTTAAAGTCAGGATAGATTACCTGTAACATTAACTGCTGTTGCTACTTTATTGTATTTTTATCTGTCAGCCATTATAGATAAACTAGAAATAGATCCTTCCACTTGTCTTCTATTACAATATCGAAAAGAAATTAGCTACTATTATCATCTAATTCATTAAAGTTTATTTACAAGTTATAAATGTTGAATATTTCTTTTCCAACTGACATTCTAAATATTTTTTATTCATTTCTTACATAGTCACCCATCTTACAAAATAACTAAGTAGGAATACATAATTTTTTTTTTTCCTTGTAGATAAGAAAATTTATGGCCTTGGTGATTATTAGACGGGTAACTACTTGGGATTACCAAATGCTTATTTAGATCACCAAAGTTAAACAATTAGCTTGGTTATTATCGGATGGGTAACTATTTGGGAGTACAAAATTCTTTATATCGATCACTAAAGTTAAGCAACTTTATTGTGGTCATTTTAAAACAGGTACTAGTTGGGAATACAAATTTCTGTATGTAGCTTACCAAAGTTAAGCAACAATGAACCTGCCCATTATCAGATGAGTGACTAATTTGGAATACAAAATGCTTTATGTAGATAACAGTTCAGCAACAATTAGCTTGGTCAATATTTAATGGGTGACAATTGGTATACAAAATTCTTTATGTAGATCAATGAGTGACTACTTGTGAATACAAGCTACTTTATATAGCTTAGAAACGTTAAGCAACAATGAGCCTGGCCAGATCACTAAAGTTAAGCAACAATGTGTTAGGTCATTTAGATGGGTGACTACTTGGGAATACGAAATGCTTGTAGATCACCAAAGTTAAGCAACACTGAACTTGGTCATTACCAGATGGGTAACTACTTGGGAATATTTCATGTATATTTTTAACAGTATAGTGAGGATATGAAGACAGTCCTGGAAATCGCAGAAACCATTTACGAGTAAACATGACTATTTATTGGTGTGTTTGTAATGTAAAAATGATGAAATGCGACTTATTTGATTGCTGTTTTTGCAATGAAATAAACAGCCTAATGAATGTGTCCAAGTTATTTTTTTTTTTTTTTTTAGTAAGAGGGGAGCAATTATGTGGGTTAAATCAAGAGAAATTGTCCGAATTAGTAACCTATTCAAGAATAATGAAAAATTATGAAATGCAAGTTATGATTAATGTGTTTTTAATGAAATAAACAGCCCAGATAATGTCTGTCATTGTTTTAGTAATAGGAGGCGATAATGTGGGTAAAATCATAAAAATGGTAGAAATTAGTAACATATCCAAGAATTATGCAAAATAATGAAATGCAAGTTACTTTATTGGTGAGTGTGTAATGAAATAAACAGCCCAGACAATGTATGAAAGTTTTTATTTTAGTAAGAGCGGGTGATAATGTGGGTTAAATCATAGATTCAACGAGATACACGAATATATACTAGCAGAATACCCAGAGCAACCCAGGATTGAATGAGATACATGCAAATGAATGCTAGCAGAATACACGGGCGCCTGGGATTGAATGATAGATGCAAATATATACTAGCAGAATACCTGGCGTTGTCTGAGATTGAATGAAATATATACTAGCAGAATTTCTTGCGTTGCCCAGGATTTAAGGAGATTGATGGCGATATATACTAGCAGAATACCCGGCGTTGCCCTGGATTGAATAATGTAGGTTAGAATATATACTAGCAAAATATCTGGCATCACTTGGGATTGAATGAGACACATGGAAATACATATTAGCAGAGTACCAGGCATCGTCCTAAATTTTATGAGGCAGGTTCAAATAAATACTAACAGAATACCTGGGATTGAATAAGATAGGTACAAATACAAATACTTGATGTCACTCGGGATTGTATAAGATGACTGCACATATACACTAGCAGAATACCCGGCATTGTTCAAGATTGAATAAGATAGGTTAGAAAATATACTAGCAATATCCCTGGCGTCACTTGGGATTGAAGGATATTGATGGAAATATCTATTAGAATTCCTGGCATTGCCCTATATTGAATGAGAATAATCACCGTCACTCTGGATTAAATGAGGGTGGTAAAAGATAAAGTTTGTACCAGAAATGGCTTAAACAATTTTCTATCTCAAAATTACTTTATTTGTGAGGTCGATTCCGGATATGGCTAAAACAGTTTACGATCTTAAAATTAGATTAATGCATATTGTTGGTTTACTATGAAAGTTTACTAGGCCAGTTTCTATAGGGGGAAGGAGTGATCTCTATTTATTTGAATTTTTTATCATCCGGGCATGATGTGAGGGTTGGAGAGGTGGGTAGAAAGAAGCAGGATTGTTAATTTTAAGTTCTTTTGGGGGTTGGGTTTGAGAGCGTAATGTCAGTTTTGGACCCCAAAGCTATGTGAAATTGTTTCATATATGTATTTTAATTACCCGTCTTAGTGTAGATAAAATTATGTTAAATATGTGTTGCATATTCACTGTCCTTGCAAAGGTAAAATTATTTCATATACATGTTGTAAATGATCTACCCTAGGTAAGATACGATTATTTCATACGTCTGATACCCGTCCTAGCTAGGTAAAATCCTTTTGCTCAAAATAGCAAATGATACATAGACATTAAAAATTCCTTGCTCCTAAGAATAACAAATATTCAGAATCAAATTCAATTTTCTCATTGTTTATACGATCCCGAGCAATGCCGGGTAGCCCCGCTAGTTATAAACTAGAAATAGAGCCTTCCACTTCTATTACAATATCTAAAGAAAGTAGCTACTGTTATCGTCTAATTCATTAATTACTTTTTATTTACAAGTTGAATATTACCATTTCTTTTCCAACTGAAATTCTAAATATTTTTTTTATTCATTTCTTAGTTATTTTGTAAGATTTTAAGTTGCATCAAAGTAGCGTTTTTTTTTTGTTTTTTTCCAGAAACATAAAAGCCTGAATTTTATCATGAAAAACAGAAGTTTTTCTATTTTTAATAGAATTTCAAATGTTGAATTAAAAAAACACTTTACTGCATTTATTTCGATGAATAATACATTTAAATATTTCTTAAAGGTTTTTGAATCAATTAAATTATTTTTGTCTAAATAAGATTAAGGATGATTTGCTATAATATGCAAAACTATTATAACATAAGTACTTGAATTTCAAATAATTTAATCTTTTCTCACTCTATAGACTTTGCATGGCAAAATTACAAAATGCAAAATTTAATGATAGGTTGGAAGAAACTGTTAGCCTTCATATGAGTAAAAGTTCATTTAGTCGTAAATTTCCATGTATTTTTAATGTTTGTTCTGAAGATTAAGGGAAGAATCAACTTTATAAGAGTTTAATTCTTTTTTTCATAAATGAGACACATATTTATTGCTTGCATAAACCTCGAAGTTAATGATGAGGCTGGTCAGTACCAGATGGATTCCCATTTTGGGAATGCTAGGCGCCGTATATGTTGGAGACAACTTCTGCATCTAGTATTACGCTTGGTCATCTTGACTGTTTTGCCATCAGGACCAAGTGTTTCTGATGAGTGTCATAGATGCAAGTCGCCCACACTTTAAACTAAGTCAAGTGGAAGTAAAAGGTTGGTTGGTTGTTTTTGTTTTACGGCATATCAACCCTTTTCAGGTTATTTAATGCCGAATCCAAAGATTTTGAAAAATTTTTTTTTAATAAAGTATATTTGTTTTCACGTCAGTTTCTATTTAACACATAGTTGGAACCCTAACAGGTACTACCACTCCGGGTCAGTGGACCTGGGAGCAATGGTAATTAAAGGGTGGCTCCACACTCCCCAAAGCCCATAAGCTGGGACCTCACCACTGGATATAGTTTAAGATCATATCCAGGACCCCCATTGAGGGACTTTTACCCTCTGCAGGGGGGCAGTCAGCGTATTCTAATGCCCCACCAACAGGGCCGGGAAGTAAAAGGAAAAGGGGAGATAACTGTTCTTATGGTCTACCATAGGGGAGGTAATATCATGTAAACAAATTGCAGAAAGAAATATTTTTAGCAAAATGCACAATTATTTATCGATTTTTCTATTTTGGTATCAATTCTTTAAAGCATTTCATATTTAATGGTACATTAGCAATATTGTGCTCACTAAAAGAATTTTTTCAAAGATTTGTGTTTTTTGTAAAAATATTTTTTTGCTAATCTAAAAGAATAATTAACATTCAAATTTCACATTTGCAAACAAGATGAAAAATTAAAAGGTCAAAATTCAGATTTTCAACCTTCAAATCTGATCCGTGTTTTAAAATTTTTATTTTTGTTTGTTTGATCTACAATGCTCACTCTCCTCACAATACAATATATTTTCAGTTTCGGCTCATTATTTGAATCATTTGAATCACTTGAATTATTTGAATTATTTTAAGCATATTTGTAACCTCAAATGAAGGTGGGGGGGGGGTTCTTGGCAAAAAAAATATATTAGTGGTGGGACGATTAATCAGAATCATTAATCGTAAGAATCGTATTGGGGAGGGGGGTTGGAATAGCATCGTTAAAAAATACCTTAGATTTACGACGATTCTTATATTTTTAAGTTGAGCTGTTTGTTTGAAGTGAAATTAATGCTCTCAAAAATTTATAAAAACGTCAGAACTTTTCCTAACATTTAATGATATACAAGAATTTTATTAACTACTTTAAAGGTAATCTTTTTATCTTAATGAGTTTTATTTCGTCACATACATAGGCACTGTTTCGAAACTTCGAGGCCCATGATTATTTATGTTTGCACTAGTACAAAGGTTAGGGGCTGCATTGTTCTCATTTGTGAACAGTTTATTTATGTATAAAACAGCCTAACTACGTCAAGTCCATGAAAGTTGAATACTTATCCCTTAGAGAAAAAAAATTTACTGTGCTCTCATTGCAAGTAAATCATGTTAAAAATTAGTGTTTTTAGTCTAGTGACTAAAAAAACGGGGGGGGGGCGCTTATCTTTTGGCAAGTTTTTAATTTTATTTTCTTTTTTTACTGACACTCTTCCATTAGTAAATGAATGAAAAATCTCATTAGTAAATGAAGTCTTGTCAATCTTTATATTTTTAAAAAATAAAACAAGCGAAGTCAAATTATTTAAACAATAGGTTTAATAAAACGATGCGGTAAGTGAATTTAATTTTTTTTTTTTTTTTTTTTTTTTTTAGAAATTTACATGTCATTAAAATTTTCTGCGAATTAAGCATTCAGTTTGGAACTTTGCACAGCAAAACAAAACGTGAAAAGTTTAACTAAAGGACTGTTGGGGCTTGGTCGACCGATGCCTGATATCACGGCCGTAACGTGAGCATAGATAAATGTTTCCCAACCCCTAACAAAAAAAAAAGTTTGTCAGAAACAGCATTAAGGCAGAGGCAATTTTGGAAATTCGATAAATAACTTTTATTTAACAATAGAAATTAAAAAAAAAAAAAAAATTACCAAGAATTTACTTTTTTTATATCGAAATAAAGTAAATTAAGACATTAAATAAGAATAAGCATTAAAGGACGATAATTATATAATAATAGAAATAAACCAATGGTAAATATTACCTTACGCTACAACAGAACACGACCACTCTTTTTTAGGTGATCGAGATCGCTGACAACGAATCTGATAATCAAACCCGCCACAAATTTACTGTTTGCATGGTATGAACCCCTAGACCTTGGGATTTTGTGCCATTTCACTGCCTTCGGTAGTGTTTTTCTTGCATGATACGTTCGCCTATGAAGGGACGTAGTGGAGTGTCTTATTATGTAGCGGATGTCTGGGACCATCCGATACATAACGGTTAAAATAAACCCCCTTTAAGAAACTCGAAAGGAGGGCATCGAATATCAATTGTCCACCAGTACAAAGTGACAAATAATTACGGCGTAAACAAAAATCAGACGATTTTTTGTTTACAAAGTGAAGTGATTGTGGAGGAGATCGCATATTTTGCTGGAATGGGACATTCCTTTGCGAGAACAAAGAAAGATTGGAGTGTCCTGGAAACGTGTTTGTGAAGGCACGTGCAATAAACAAAAACAATAGTCGCCCGGCTAAGAAAAAATGGGTTACTGGAGATCTGGGTCAAATGCAAGCAATGCATTTGTAAACAAAACTAAAACTTGCCTGGGAATTGAAGAATCAATTGACAATAGAAATGAATTAATCAATCAGATCGTAGTGGAAAAATACTGGAACAAAAATCCTGTCAATATAACGACGTGATTTTTGGAGTCAAGAAGAGAAGCAGGTCTGAGGACCGCCGAAGGACGTGCGATTGTCGAAGTAAAATCACGTTCTCCCCCCCCCCTCTGATCGCTTAATGCAAGGAAAGCCAAGCCGCAGAGATGAACTATTTGATAACACTTTATGTACGGCTTTAGTTAAAAATACATTTTTATACGAAAAGCAATCGTGACTTACGTCTTTGATTTGTTCTGAGTTACGCCTGATCATTATGTGCATGTCAAAACTTTGTTTCAGATACAGACGTTGTTGTGACAAGCTTGACAATTGATAAGTCAGCGCGAGTGAAAAATGCCCGGTCAAAGGGAAATAACCATGCTGTCTTAGCAGTTGATATGACAACCGTTTAGCTTGAGTCGTAAACAAGTTAAACTAGCGGACGATCAATGAAATTAACGGCTACTGCGTTTTTGTTACAACCGGGGAAACCTAACTACTACCGTTCCCAACCTGGGTTCCTGCACAACGTAACATATCGCGTAAGACTCTTTTAAACGGTCATTTCAAATAAAGTTAAAATGTTTTTTTTTTTTTTTCTCCCGTAGATTTAATGCTTTTTAATTGATCTAAAAATAGTTTTCATGAGTGGTTTACAAAAACATAACCACCAAACATTTTTGTTTTTATTCTTTGTGGGTGGGGGTATTCAATTATAGGACTTGTGTAGTTTAACAGGTGCTTCTGCAGTTTAATTAACCGTTTTTCGTAAGTAATGCGCCAATATTTACCATTTCACAAAAATTCTGTTTACATTGGGGAGAGTGCTGGGGCGTGCACGCCCCTCCCCAATGTAAACAGAATTTTTGTGAAATGGTAAGCGTCGGCGCGTTACTTACAGAAAAACAAACAATGAAAAACAAATGTTTGCTTATGTTTTTGCAAACTGCTCATGAAAAATTTTTTTGATCAATTAAAAAAAGCATTAAAAACTACATAAGACAAAAAAATGAACATTTTTTTTCTTAACTTGGTTATTAGAAAGATTCCTACGCGATGTGATAAGATACTTCACTATGCCCGTTTGCACACGAATGTATCGTGTAGGAAAAACACTACCAAAGGCGGTAAAATAGCACAAAATAGTTCAAGGTTCTCCTGGAGTTCATACCATGCAAGCAGTAAGTTTGCGGCGGGTTTGATTCAGCGACCTCGAATACCTTTAAAAAAACAAATTAGAGTGGTCGCGGTTCTGTTGTAGCATAAGGTAACATTTATCAAACCAATTTAGATTTAAAAAATAACATTGTTAAAAATTTTTTATAAAATGTCAAATAGGAATAATTTGAGGCGATTGAATATAAAAGGCTAAAAATTTAAAGATTTATTTTTAAATTTCATTTAGAAATATTCTAGAAAATGAAATTAAAATCAGTTAGCCATTGAAGCTGCAGGAAAAATCTTAAATTTTAGTTGTTGCAGATAAAGATAAAATAAAACAAAAAATGAATATCAAAAGATAAACAAAACATGTTATTGCCCTTGAAATTTGACGTTATTGTATTTTTGTTGAATTAATCATGGCTTTTTCTTTTATATTTTTCAATATATACAATAACTCCGGAAATTGTTAATTTCATGGTGCATGTTTAATTTATGGTTAAAATATCTGTTTTGACTTATCTTCAATGAAAAATTTTACGAAATCGAAATTCCTTTAATTGTATTTCCACTTTTTCGCTGTACCAAATTTTTTCTCTACATAAAAACTTTCGATTATATAATGGTATATTTCAAAACAATTCCACGGATCGGAGTTGTACTTGGTATTAGAATCATTAATCAACATTTTCCTGGAATCGGAAAAAATTTAGGAATCGTCCCAACACATATATATATATATATATATATATCTCGATTATGAAAAAAGCTCACTGTTATAAAGTTCATTCTTCATTTAATAAGCGGTGAACATTTTGTATTAATAATTACTTGATTTTTGGTAGATTTTTAAAGAGACCTTGTCAAAAAAAGACTTGCTTTCTCCTTCTGTTTTGGCCGTACCTAGTTTAAACTTGTATATTAAACTTTGATTCACAAAAGTAAAATTCTTCTAATCCTATGCCAGGATGTTTGACATCCTGGCACTTAAAAGAATCCAGTGTTTCAAGATTATAACCCCACTCTGGAATTTGTTTTCCATTTATTGATAAAAAAGAATAGTTATATAAAAAATAACTCTTATTGTGTGCACGTGCTTTATCTAAAAGCAAGCAAGTTCCAAATTCTGATAATTTATTTTTTGACCAACCATAGAACGTCAATATAGATTTTCCCTGGAGTTTGTCTTCATAAAAGCAAAATTTGGAAGACATAGATTCAGCTGATAATATATACTAATGCCACAAACGCTATCACCCTGTAACTTGTGGCAGAATATACACAAAATGAGACTAACATACTTGAGCATTCTATTGACAGCACCAGAATTAGTTTATTTTAAACTCCACTGTCTTTGCTTTTAGAAACATTGCAATTAAACTCTTAATTTTAACAATTTTTTTAGTATTACTTTTCCTTGCACATTAATCCTCTATAATAATTGTTATTAAATGATAAAATATCTGAAAATAAAACGATTATGAAAATGTGATAGAGAAAACATACTTAAGAATCTTGTAGTTCAGTTATACATTTGCAGTTGTATATAAGTGGATGACTGCTAATTAGAAGTCATGCAAAGTTGAGATGGGAAAGAGGATTATCAAATTCTTAAACGGTTGAATTATTTTAATCCTTGGTCTAAAATGACATTTTCTTGTGTATTCAGAAATCTTGAATGTAAATTAGACAAGTGGTAAGAGGTGAATGTAGTATACACAATAGTACCTCCCTCCTTCCAAAAGTCCAACAATCCAACTTCTCAGCCTGACATTCTTGAGTAACATGAAATGGAATAAGTACATTGAAGATAATGTCAAGGCTGCTGCAAAAAAGGTAGTCTCCCTTTCCTGGGCTAGAAAACTTCATACTTGCCAGCATCCTATATCTCTATAAAGCCAGCATTCACTAGGCATGGAGTATTGTTGCAACACCGTAAGTGCACCAACCACTAGCCTCTTTGTAGAAAGTATTGCTTATATATATATATATATATATATATATATATATAATTAAAAAAAATTCTGACTTAACTAATTTAGAAATTAAATTAATTCTTCTAGCGAGAAAGTCCCTTATACAATTTAGCAATAAGTTTTGGACTAAAAAGGACACCCCCTGATAATTTTGACATCTTGATGGGTGTTTCTGACTCTGCAGAAGTTACCGATTTAGTGGGACTCTTCTTACTGAAAGAACTTAAATACCACTTTAAACATATTCAAGGGGACCTTTAGAGACTATGCCCTTTTTACTACAACAGCCAGGCCAAGAGAGTACAACAAAACAATTAAAAAATTACATAACTTTAATAACTTTGGGCTTTAATAACTTTGGCTATAATTATCGAACCAAACAAAAAAAAACTTCAAATTTTCTAGATGTTACACTTAATCTTAACACCGAAACTCATAGCCCCTATCATAAACCTAATCTGACGCTTTTATACGTCCATAAATCTTCTAACCACCCCAACTCAATTATAAAATCTATAGTACCATCCGTCTCTAGAAGAATTTCTGCTGATAAAAAAACTTTTAATCAAAATGCTACTTTCTTCAATAATGCCTTATGGAACTCAGAACACAAGGAAAAGATTAAATACAACAATTGTTCCTCCTGCAGACTGCCTTAAATCTGTAATCACACACAATGACTCGTAAGAAACCAGTTCAAATAACAAGATCTGCCGCTATCAATAACAATGAACCAGTCTACATATATAATCCAAACCAAAATACTAATCGCAATACCTCTAACCCACCCAGTCGAATCAGGAGAAAGAAAAATATTTGGTTTAATCCTCCATTTAGCCTAAATGTCAAAACTAATATACCTAAGGAATTCTTCAACATTGTACAAAACTTTCAAATACCCACACAGATATAGTTCTATTTTCAATAAAAATTCAATCAGGATTTCTTATTCAACAATGCCTAATTTAGCACAAAGAATCTTAACATAACAAAAAAATTAAATCGGCCCAAAAAATCCCTTTCCCAATTAAACCAAAAACTAACTGTAATTGTAATAACAAGCATCTTTGCCCACTCAATAATGATTGTATCCATAAAGATGTTATATATTCTTGCACAATTAATGAGCTCCCACGCAATCCTCCCATAACAGACACTAATATTTCGTCTTCAAGTTATCCTTCTTCCCATCCTCCATCTGATATAGTTACTAATCCAATACACTACTCGAGCAGCCCCTCCATCTACAATCGTACAACTAGCAATAATATTAATGAGAATAATATTTCTCCTAACAGCCATCCTGACATTAACAACACTCATTATCTCCAAAATAGTCCTTATACAATCATTGTCCCACCATTTGTTGAACACTATGAAAAAAATTCAAACCATTTAACTAATACAAATCGGCAAATCAATATTAATACCAGACCTCGAGCTTTTAATAAAGTACATACATATATCGGCACTACTTCAACATTAAGAAAAGAATATGCAACCACAATTCTTTTAACAACCATAATTCTAATAACCAAGGAACTTCTCTAACCACTTTAATTAAAAAACTTAACTTTGATAATACCCCCTTCTCAATCAAATGGACTATCATAAAAGTTAAGTCTTATACTCCAGGCTCTAAGTCATGTCGCCTCTGCACAACCAAAGCTATAACTATAATTACTTCCCCTCAAAGTAATATAATAAATTCTAAAAATGAACTGATCTGTTTCTGTAAACATAAGTCCAAATTTAATTATGGCAATTTTGAAATTACATAGTTATTACTTTTACCTTTTAGATAGATGTATAATTTTTCTTTAACTTTATCGTTTTTTTCTACATACTTAATACTTTATAATTTAATAATCCTTTATTTTAATTCTTTTTCTTCTTTGCTTGGCCGGTTTTTTATCTGCAATTTCTGTTTTAGTCTTTAAATATTCCTATCTATCTAATATATCAATCTACCTACACTTTCATATCTTGTATGTATATTTACTTATATTTTACTATATGCATTTACTTTTCTTGCTTTTTACTGAATTTGCAGATACCGGCCATCCTCTCCCCTTAAATAATTTTTATTTTTTATTTAGTTTCTATTTTAATTTAGTTATTTATTTTCCATTTAGTGTCTTAACAACTATTGCTGACATTTTCTTAAGTAATAACCTGTACATTTCAGTTGACCTATATTATTTTGCCCTATATATTTTTTCGTGCCTTTTAACATTTCCTGTCTGGGTCATTTTGACATTTGTTTTTCTATTTAATTCTATCACCATTTAATTTTTTTTCCTCTTCCCTGATCTTATTTATGTATTGGCAGCAGTTTGAAAAGCATATCTTTGTCTTTTATTAATATTATTGGAATTTTCCCCCTTTTCCCTTGTTCATATTTGAATTATTCCATGGATTTCGGCCTTTGGATTATTTTGAACCATCTTCCAATTACGGGATTTCCTTGGATTTTACTTGTGTAAATGGAAATTCAATTAACTTTCTTGAAGTTATATTTTTGGATTTTACCGTCATTGGATTATCTTTCACCAGACTATCCATTCACGTGTAATCACCTTTTTCTTCACGATATTCCCTCTGCTTCACTTTTTTGTTATCAAGTATGATCTTTGACTTGTTTCATCAAATACTTTTGTATGCAAAATCCGATCTCGCATTTTGCTAATTCCTACCCTCTGATGAGAAGGAAAGTATTTCTTCGAAACTCCGGATTAAGGACTATCCACTTAAGTGTTTCCTTTTCAGATTAAATGTATTTAACTCTTTTTCAAAGTGTTTTTAATGTTTTATTAACTGTTTATTTATATATATATACACACACACACACACAATAGCATTTCAGCCTGTCGTTGCCCGGGTGTTTGGATGTGTCTGAACAAAAAGTGGTTGTAGGAAGGCAGGCTCGAACCCGTACCGCGAAGGAGGAAAAGAATGTAAAAACCTGACGTCTATGCTGTTACGACCACCGCCAAACTGGAAGTGACATTTTAAATTAAGGCTAGACAATCTAAAGAATAACTTTTAAAAATATTGGCGAAAAAAGTGACGCCCCTCCCCTCTGTAGAAAAGTGCCTAGTTGAAGGTGAAGATATTAATGTTTTTAGCCAATTTTTCGATATTTGTCGTATGAAAGGTCGACCTTTAAAACAGTACTGATCTTGGTAAAATCCGTCGCCCCTGTCAAGTTTTAGGCAGACATAAAAACATACATAATTTTATATATTGGTAACTAAAAATTTTCGACCCAAACCGATGAAAAACCTTGCCCTAACTCTGAATACCCCTTATGTAAAATTTCAAATGTTTAGACCAGAAATTGTCTGAGTAATTTGAAAGAGACCGCAGAGTTAAATTGTTTTTAACTTTGACCCCTTAACATTTATTGTTTTGGGCTCAAATCAAGGTGTTAGATCTTTGTCCAAGGAATCTATATCTAAAATTTCAAGTGTTTAGACCCAAAATTGTAGGAGTTTGGTAGAGTTCTCAAAGGTCAAATCATTGAACTTTGACCACTTAACCACCAAATTTCTGTCCGAAAACCAATCACATAGATTTTCCCAAATCTCGGTATCCTATATATCAAATTTTGTGTTTGTAGACTAAAAATTGAGTTATTGCGTAAGGAAATGCGCGCGCGCACGCACGCACACACGCACACGCACACACACACACACACACACACACACACACACACACACACACACACACACACACACACACACGTGTATGCTGAGCAAATAAAGTCAATTTTTTAAACTTTGTCCCCTTAAAATTTATGACTTAGGGCTGAAATCAAGTTAACTTAGATCCATGTTCAAGGAATCTATATCTAAAATTTCAAGTGTTTAGACCCAAAATTGTCAGATTTTGGTAAAGTTCTCAAAGATCAAATCGTTGAACTTTGACCCCTTAATCGCAAAAATTCTGTCCGAAAACCGATCACATAGATTTTCCCAAATCTCAGTACCCTGTATATCAAATTTGAGTCTGTAGGCTTAAAATTGAGTTATTGCCTAGGGAAATGTATACACAGACACTTTCACTTTTATAGATATATAGATATATCTTGGAAGAAAGTAACAAGTGCAAAATTCCAATTTCAGTTTGTGAAGCAACAACCAACCAACCTTCTAAAGGATTTGCCCTTCACTAACTGATGACAGAAATATGAATTATTCAGGTTGTTATTAACGCTTTACTTACTGGTTAGATAGATTTTTATGAAAAAGTTTAATTTATTTTATTGCGGACTATTATCCTCATCTGTTGTTGCTTCACAATGATCCGGCCAACTAGTCCTCTGCCCTTTGTCAGGTGGTAACCGTGACGAGATAGGAACTATAGAGGAATAGTTGGCCGAAACGTTATATGTAAGATGAGGATAATCCGCAATAAATTAATACTCATCTCAATAAATGAATTCCAATTAAAGTTTTGTTTCTATTTTGAGCTAATCATGTTCTAAACATAAGACGTTTGTCTGAGGAACAGTCTCTACTAAACTCTTGTCAATTTTTGGTCTGAAGACATGAAACGTTATATATATATATATATATTATACACCAGTAAAACAAATTTGGTTTTTAGCTGGTAAAAATAGCTAAGATCAAAATTGAAGTTTGGCAGATGTAAGCCAACTTGAAGTATTCTATGTATGCACAAATATACATTTGTTAAGATTGGTTAAATTTTAACGTTTTCTTATCCATCTGATAGCTCAAACTGTAACTACTTGGGCTGGAATACTAAATAATTTAATATCAGTTCTAGCTAGTACATTTTTTTTTTTTTTTACTATTTAATAATCAAGAGAATTGGCTCAATTATTTATATATATATATATATATATATATATATATATGAAATCTGCATAAATTAACTTTTTTCCATTTCATGCGAGTCGCAACCTGTCAAGACCACTCTGGATAAAGGTTGAATATAATGTGATAGTGTAGTAATCATTAATGTTGTAAGTTCAGTACAATTTGATTATTTAAAGGGATAGTTCGACAAGAACTTGTTTACATTAGATTTGAAGGCTCATACTGTAGTCGGCCAAGAAGCAGGCCAACGGGTATGTGATAGTTCTAGTAAAAAAAGCTGTGTTCATTGAATCTGCATTTAGATTTCGGCACAGGTAGTGGTACTTGGTAGTAGTTGTAGCTATTTTTTTTTTTTTATTTATTTATTTATTTTTTTTTATTTATTTATTTTTTTTTTTTCTTGTGAAAGTTTGGAGTTCAGATGAGCCCTTGCTATGAAAATAATGATAGAGCAGTCTTGCATCGTCTTTTGCAGGAAAGAGAAATGTGCATCACCTACTTCGAAGTTGGGTTTCAATGCTATCAAAGCAGGATAGGCCGCACTAAGCAGCTCCTGCCCAGATGTCGCAACAGTACTCTATTTTAGGACATACTTTAGGATTGCATCAGAAGTGAGATACCTACTAGAGTGGTAGAATGATGCAACCATTTTTCGGTGATCTTGGCAACAGATTTGATGCATGTGTTCCATTTCAGATCAAAGAGTAAAGGCCAATCCTAAAAGCTTGTCAAGATGTTGTGCTTTTAGACGAGCCATTTATTTCAATTGGGGCCTGATGAGGGTCAGAACGATTATGATGAAAAGAGAAGCTTGGTTTTCAATGTAATAAAATTAACAGCTACCCTTTTCCCCATTGCACCACGTGCTCAAGATCAGAAGAGAGAATCAATGATGTTGGTCATTGCTGGCCTTTGAAGTGTTGCCATAGATGGTAGTGTCAGCAGCATAAATGTCTACGAATAACCTGAGAATGTGATTTGGGAGATCATTGAAAATCAGGAAAAGTTAGACCCTGACGGATGCCAGCATTGATTTCTGATTTCTACCCATCGCTGACCACTCTTATAAGACTTGGAGAGAAAGGATTTAATTATTGAGGACGTTTCCAGCTATTCCGTAGCTGGCAATCTTGTGAAGTAAACCTTTGCCATACCCTATCAAAAGATTTTTATATCAAGAGCTATTGCTCTAGAAACGAAGCCTTCATTGTGTATTTACGAACGGGCAATGCCAGGCAGCATATATATATATATATATATATATATATATATATTCAATTTGTCTTTACATAAGCAGTAATTTGTTGCTACAGTCATGAGAAGTTTGTTCTTCTAGTATTTAGTAACTAGACCTCGTCAGACATCACTTATTTTCGAAAGCAGAATTCTTAACCGGTAAGAATTCCGCTTCCGAAAACAAGTGTTGTTGCCTAAAGAGGTCTCTAGTTACTCAATACTAGATCGAAACATGCTCATGACAGTATAGCAACAAATTATTGCTTATGTAAAGACAAATTAAAAATGTAACTTGCTCTACTTCCGTATTGAGCACTTTTGTATTAACCTAGTTATATTTCACTGGTTACCCTACTTTTGAAAAATAGCAACCTCAAATTGTGTGTGTTCGATCTTGTCTGTCTCTGAAGAATGACCAAACGTTGTCAATTTTTTGGTCTAGACTTGAAACTTGATATAAGTGATTTGAACCTGCAGAACCAATTCATTTTTTTTTTAAACCAGTAAAAATAGCTGCTAATTGATCCAAATTAAAAGTTGGCAGGCCTAAGTCAATTAAGTGTTATTTTTATGCATGCACAAATACATTTACATCTTTTAACAATTTAAATTTTCATATGGACGGATCAGATGGTAGCAAATAAGACTGAAGAGCTAAATGTTTTGATTTCGATTCTAGCTGATGGCACCAAAGTAATATTTTTTACTTTTAAAATCACTATATATTGAGTGCAATATAATAATTAATAGAGAATTGTTTCTATAGTAATTATTACAGAATCTGCATAAATTCTTATAGGATTAGCAAATCTCTAGAGACTTCCTTTAGGGCAATTGCTCTTGACACATCAAAGGCCTTTGGTGAGTATGGCATAAAGGTCAACTCCACGGAATCTCCAGCTATGGTATAGCTAGAAATGTCTTTTCAATTAAACCATTTCTCTCTGATGGGTTCATAAGAGTAGTGGAAAGGCAAAAATCAGAAGCTCAGAGTATTAATGCTGGAGTGCCTCAGCAGTCCATCCTGGGCCCAACTCTCTTCCTGATCTACATGATTGATCTCCCAAATCTCATCCTAAGATCATTCATAGACATTTATGCTAATAACACTCATGGCAACACTTCAAAGGCCGTAAATGACCAAGTTCTCTGATTCTCTCTCCTCTGATATTGATCACGTGGTGCAATGGGGGGGAAAAGGTGGCTGATTTTTTTGTAATACATCTAAAACCAAGCTTGAATCTTTAAATTCACATTGATTCCCATCTGGTATCAATTGAAATAAATGGCTCTCGCCTTGGAGGCTGTTTTGACAAGCTTCTAGGTCTGACCTTTACTCCTGATTTGAAATGAAGCCTGTACATCAAATCCGTTGCTAAGGCTGCTGGAAAAATGGTGGGATCGTTCTACCACTCCAGTAGATATCTCGCTGCTGATACAATTCTGTGAGAATGGGAATTAGTTGTCATGTTTCAGAAATTAGGTTAAAATGAGATAGTGCGTGTAAGTCTAGACGCCGGGGAAATCGTCCAAACGAAAGAAAAGAAACTGATATTGCGATATGTAGGGAATTTCTCAAGGTTATTTGTAAACAAAAAGGGGTCAATTTCAAAATTAGAAAATCATATTACAGTAGAACCTCGGGATACAGCATTAATCTGTTTCAGGGTTGGGATTGTAAGGTGAAATCGGTGTATGGCAGAGGCCTAAGCAAAATTTTATACAGTACATACTAAAAATGAGTCACTAAATACAGTACAGTATATAATACATATGTATATAATCAAATAACATTATAAATAACAATGTAAGGCAGGGCAAATACCATAACCAGGGGCCAGAAAAACATTCCATATCGTAATCTGAAAAAATAGTATCCTGATGTTCTACTGTAATAAAACAAATAAAGAATGAGGTAGTAATCAGAAATTAGTTAAAGTGACTATAATAGTAATATTTGAAATATATATAAGCGAAAATGTTTGTGCGTTTTCGTGTATGTCCGAGAAAGGCTTTTTTCCGAGAAGCGATCGGTCGGCTTACTCAAAACTTTTTATATCGTGTATAAATCGTAACATCTACGAGTTAACAACGGGGGTCGACTGTCTATTTAATTTGCCAGATTTTGAAAAGCTAAATATTCAACATTTTTCAAATGCCGCATGTGGATTGGGCTTTTTCGTATAATAAAAGCGAAACTAAGTTTAACACATGGTTCCCGTCGGGAACGTCCAAAAGCAATCAGCTTTGATCAATGTGGAGTTTTTCCTTGTATCAGACAATTGCTATTCAATTTGGACAATCCCCTTTAAATGGGGAGCTGGTCCCCCCCCCATCTTCAGGAAGCCAAAACTACCCCGCATTGAAACAAAGTAAACAAACCCCAAAAAGCTGCCCCACAGTAAATAAAATACTGCCACGTCATCACAACGCTTTTTTTTTTTTATCGAAACAGGCTTATTTAAGCCATTTTTCACGTTTTTTTTTAATGTTTTTCTTTTTCAATTTTTACATTTGACATCGTTACGTTATTTTTTTTTTTCCGATGTTTTTTTAAAAGAAACAAAAAAATTAGTTGATAAATTTTTTGTTTGGTTAATTTAAAAAATACAATTTGAAAATTTCATTTTACAGCTGACAGCTCTTCACAAAGCCTTGGTAAAAATAGTATGATTAAATTTGAAGATAACCAATAACAATAATTGTTTCTGTCTTTAAGGATTTATATATATATATATATATATATATATATAAATTGTTTCTATATATATATATATATATATATATATATATATTGTTTCTATTTACATTTTACAAAGATTTTCTACTTTTACGTTACAGTTTTGTTATGGTGTTAAAAATTTATATTTTAAAGAAAAAGATCACTTGTCCAAACATTAAGCATAAAAAAATATTTTGAAAATAGTTTATTTGTAAATATCTTTAGGTATGGACCTATATTTTCTGCTGACTGACTCGGGAGATCATCCAAGTTGAAGTTGCCTGGATAGCGATTTGGCAGCAATTTGTCATAGATATACTAAAACCTGTGAGAGGTTAATTCTGTATAAATATAAGAGGTATTGAGACTTATCACCATGCACTCCATGTATTAATATTTTTCAGTTATGTAAATTTATTAACACGGAAACTAATTTGGAAGGATAGTTAGCAATAAGAAAAAGGTAACTGAACAATTTGTTTTTATCAACTCTACTGCATTGTATCTGTAAAATGCTGTTCCAGCAACACCAAAAACCGATCTCTGTAAATATTTAATTTATATTGGAAATATTTAATATTGGTTGATCAATTCTATCAAAATACTCAATCTCAGTTGGTTGCCAAAAGCAAATTGCAACCAATCAAAGACTTTCTCTGGGAGCTGAGCACCTGCTAGTATTGGTGCAGCAATGGCACAAATAATCTACAGTGACTTTACCTGCCACCTGTTATCAATTACTACCCATCGACTACTAAACATAGCCACAGCTTAGTCTCATGAGTCACGGACAAAATAGCACATTGTTCTAGATACTTTGAACATTTTTTTTATTTTTGGTTGTTCTACCAAGTTATAAATAAAATGAGTATATTTGTGTGTAGACTTTGCGCAGGAACTTTTACAAATTTCTATTGAAGAAGTGTTCTTTGAGGATTTTTTGTATTTATTTGGTATATACTGAAGTAGGACACTCCATATAAGTAGTTCCTGTAGTAAGTAATTTTTTATATCTTCCTTGTTGAATTGATTTTTGAGGAAATGATGTAAGTGTATAGGGTTACTGATCACTAATTTTTATATAGTACTAGATCATCCCTAATATTTGGTCAGTATATGTTATACATTGTCTCTATAAAGTTATGTGTATATGTTGATATATTAGCACTAGCAAGCTACCTGGCATTGCCCAGTCGTAAAATATGCTTAAATATATTTTGATTAATTCAGATTTCATATACTAGTGGGGGTGCCCGGAATTGCCCGGGTGTTTAGGTGGTAAGGACCTGGGATTGGAGTGTCAAACCAACAGTAGTAGTATTGGTCATTACTTGCTAAAACGGCCTCATATAATATATATATATATATATATATATAATCACTTTCTAGCCTTAGGGTTTGCTGGTTTCAGATTATATCATGTAATACTGAAGCCATTATCTATATAATAGTATGCTAAGCTACTTCATATTTGTATATACATTATCTTTCACACGCTTTAAAAAACATTTGATGTCACTAAGGTAAAGAGAAATCTCACTTTACTGATTTTTAAAACTGAATTCTTCCTGATCCAAAGTATATTGTCCTATCAGCTACATAAGTGCATTTCATAAAGTTACATTTAGAATAACGAAATTTGAATGTGAATAGATTTTGCCATTCAGTATATACTGAAGCAGAATACTCACACATAAGTAGTTTAGTATGTATTAATGAGCATGCAATTGTTAACAATGTTCACTTGTGTCATACCCCCCCCTCCCTAGTCTAAGATTATAGCAAATTACTATTTTTAGATTCTGATAGTTTTAATTGGTAGAGGAACAGCTCATGAATGATTTTCAAGATGAGAAGTATAAGAATGTTGCAATGTTTATCACTGACTGTGGGGGAGACTGTACAATAAAATTTCATCGCAAAAATGAACCCTGAAAAATTAAATGGATTTTAGAAATTTCTTTTACATAATCTCTAGAAGTGTAAGCCATGCTAAGTTTCAGAACAGTTTCCGATGGTTCATTGTTCTACACCAGTCCTGGGAGGTGACTGGTTCGCAGTAGACAGTTTTCGAGTTGGAATCCAGAGCAAAAGATTCTTTTCGTGTTGACACGAAGACATCTGCAAAGTTACTACAGAAAGGTTTAATATTTATGGAGCAATTCTGGTTTCTGATTGGTTGGTAGCAGAATGTGAATTAATTCGATTTGTCAGTTTCTAGCAGCATTGTTTATAAATAGAATCTCCCAACTGTGCAGGATCATACCCCATTACACTCAAAAATATTGTAACCCCCCCCCCTATTTTTTTATACTGGGTAAGTCCATTTGGTTCATTCTGCTCAAAAATAAATATATTTTTTATATCTAATTATACATAACAATTAGAAATCATTTGGATCTTAAAATGTTAGCATGTAAAAAGACGTCATTTTTAATTATGTTCAAATGTCAAACATGTGTACAGAAAAGAAATAAAAGAAAATGGAATGTATTTTTACTTTTAAAAGGAGATCGGCATGTAAAAAAGCCATTTCTTAAATTTGATTATGCACTTCGTTCAAAAACACATACATATATAAACATACATGCAATATGTACCCGTTTAAAAAGTTTATTTAATTAAAACAATGCAAAAAAAAATAAATGGGACATTTTTGATAAGAAAACTAATGTGTACAAAAGTCAATTGCAATTTATGTGCACTTTAAAATAAGCATGCATAAAGTATTTGTCAAAGAAAATTTGCAAAGAAAATGTTTGCAAAAAGTGACTTTTTTTTTTTTTTTTTTTTTTTCCCCCCAAGTAAAAGCATTAGTTACGCGTTAGTAGGTTATGGTGTTATTACAAACAAAACGGATGCAGTTTAACATCTTGCCCAGGACATCGGTCATCTAAACACTGTATTAATTCTGCAAAGACAGTTGTTCTTTTCAATGAAGTCGGGGGTCGTTTGTTTTCAGATTGTATTTGAAGTACTTTGTGTAGCTTTTAAATTCGTAGATATCCTAAAAATTTCACTTGCCACAATTCGAATTGATTCGGATCTATCAAATAAAGGCACACGCTGGGCCCATAACGTCTAGAAATGTAAGCCATGTTTAGTTTCAGAACAGTTTCCGATGGTTCATTGTTCTACACAACTCCTGGGAGGTGACTGGTTTGCAGTAGACAGTTCTCAAGTTGGAATCTAGAGAAAGAGATTCTTCCTGTATTGACACGAAGAAAAACGTGAAATTGCTACAGAAAGGTTTAATATTTATGGAGCAATTCTGGTTTCTGATTGGTTGGTGAATTCGATTCATCAGTTCCTCGCAGCATCGTTTATAAATAGAATCTCCCAACTGTGCAGGATCATACCCCATTACACTAAAAAATATTGTAACAATCTTTAATAACTAATTTAACAAATACTTTGATCAGGAATTGAACTCCCGACAACTGCTTAAAATTTAACTTTACCATCATGAGCTTTGCACCAATTTGTTTGACCTACTTTGTGGTTCATTAAAACCACAATCGCAAACAAACCACTTGGTTTATTTTTTTTTTAATTGATTTATTTATAAAATGCTTATACATTTACATATTGTAATTATGAAATTCATAAACGATCAAAGGTTAGATTCTAATCATTTAATACTTTTTCGTTGTTCAGAGGTTTAAGATTTTTTAATATTATGCAAGCTTCCTCTCCAGTTCACATTGTTCAGTGTGTGTGTGTGTGTGTGTGTGTGTGTTTTAATTACTTGCTTCCAAGTGTTCCTTGACTAGCCAACCTCCCTGTGATTTAAACCGTTCATGCTTCTGTAATCGTTTATCTAAGAGGATGAACGTTACACATGACCATATCGGTGTAATCAATTATAGATATGTAAAGATTTTAGATAATTTTTATTTCATTTACTGATGTTTTAATGATCTATTTTTCTTGGGTGAAAATTTATAAAAAAATTTAAGTACAAAAAGTGAAAATGCTTTTACGTGGAATATTATCTGTAAGTTGATGGGAAGTATATTTAATAATTTAGAAATATTAGAAAAACAAAAATTAATACCTCAAGTTCACACTTACAGTGGCCATCTATATGGTTGGGCGTATCCTTTCCCCACAAGGGACTGACTTTGAGTTAATATCAGAAAAATGGATAAAACTAAAAAATAGTATCCAAGAAAAAGTATATTACATTAAGTCTCCAAAGTGCATCTCCTCAGACGCAAGGTCACGAAGTGGTGCAAGGCTGGTTAGATGATTGCATTTTTTTTTTTTTTTTTTTCATAAAATCTGGTAAAATATCTAAGATGAAAATTAAAAAAATTGAAAAGTGGCATAACTAGACTTAACGTGCTCTTGTACACAGGTGCGAATCTACATTTACACATTAAAGTTGGTTAATTTTTAATATTTCTTTTATCTGTTTGATAATAATTCAAATGGTAACGTTTGAAGCAATGTTTTCGTTTTAATTCTAGCTGATTGCACAAAGTAATTCATTTTGAAATCACTATTATAGGAGTACAACTTGCTAGTTAGTTAAAATATTTAACATTTTTTTCTGATATTTTTTAATTAACCTTACAAAATGTTTTCAAAGATGTGACAAAACTCCTATTTAAATTATATTCAAAGTCCGTGGTGCTAATCAAACAAGCGACATGCTTAGTGTAAATCTGCCATGTTTTACTGATGTTTGTATATAAAAAAAAACTCTAACAACGAAAATCAGAGCATAACTGAAGTTCTGCTTTAACGGATTTTAGTATTTAGTATAATGACATAGCAGAACTTATTACTTCCATTTGATAAATTGATCAAATCTACACCCATAATTTATTTTCTAGCTTCAGTTGGTTGAAGAAATCTTATGTCCAAAAATTCAGCACAAATTTAAGCCGCTGGAAGTGGACTCTTTACCTAAATATGGAATGGAAGTCGGTAAACATGAAACGAAATACAAAACCATGTGGAAAAAATAGTTTCGTTTTAACATTTCTTGTGCTATCATGAAACAAAATTTTTCATTTTACATTTCTATATTTTTTTTTAACACTTATGAAAAACTAAGAATTTTTATTTACATTTTTATAAATGGCGTCTTTTTGATATAATTGTCTTTCACAAGTTTTATCACAGAATTTTGTCAATGTATGAAAGTTTTAACACTTATCAAAAATATGAAAAATAATTTTTTTTTATTCATTCATAAAATAAGTGATTCTATAGGGTTTCATTTTTCATTTCATACTCAGTGACTTCCATTCCATATGGACTCCACTTCTGACATTTAAATTTTGCGTACTGAATTTTTGGACATGGCCGAAATCTTAAACTGAACCAATTTGTACTTTTTGTCCTAATACAGTAACCAACATTAAAATAAAAATAACTTTGTATCTCACCTTCATGTGGAGGCAGACAAACTGATCAAATGGATATTATGTAAAAGTTGTCCACATCCGAAACACTTTTCTCACTAGTAATGAATTTTCTGCCATTGTATTTTAAAGCTAATATTTGGATGTATTTTAACAGGTCTTGATTCTAAAGATTTTTCTTTTAATACTAGTTGTCCCTTCCTGGCATTGTTAGAGTATTCATACTCTTTATTTCTTAAAATCTTCAATATATTTTATCAATACTTTTTAACTTCAGAACTGTTCTTTTTAACTCTTTAATTTATATATACTTAATCTGAAGTTTCAAAGCTTATTTTCAACAAAATATTTAAACATTGCAGTCAGTGTTAAAATTAACTTGGGAGTATCGTTGTGGAAAATAAAACGCTTAAAGGAAAATGTATTTTTACTATCGGAACAATCACGGAATTTAAAAGCTAAAGGAATATTTAAGGAAATCTCCTTTTCCAAATCGGTATGCAAATTAGATTATCTTAGGACATTGATCGCATGTAAGGTAGGGAGTGTATTAGAAAAATGTATATTTCTGTATTGTCTGAGATTTGAGTAATGACTGTAATAAGGTGGGAGAAGTAAATGTTAATTTCATAAATATGACTTTTTTTTTTTTTTTTTTTTTTTTTTAAATAAATTGATGTGGGAGTTACATGAATTTTTTTTTCTTTTTAGCTGCTACCTCAGCGGCAGCCTGATAACTCTTTCCATGAGCGATGTTTCTGACAAAAGGGGGAAAAATTGATGTTTTCAGTCAAAATCATCTATCTAGCTAGCTAGCACTTATTGTTGGCTAATTCATTTATCTTAAAGTAGTTTTTTAGCTCCTTATGTCAAGTGGCTTCATGCCTTGTCTGCAGCAATTTGTTAAAAAAAAAAGGGCTTAGCTAATAATTTTAATAACTTTTTGATAGTTTAGAGATGAATTCATAGATTTTTAAAATAAGCCAAGGTTAAAAATGTCTTATCAAATTGTAGACTGACGAAAGTAGTTTGCATATTTTTGTCATATCATGAGGGGAGGGGGCGGGATTTTGGTTTCTAAAATATCTACATAAAAAGGCAACATTAACCTTTAGTAACTGACATTAAATTATATGTATGGAAGTGAAACCTGGCCAGTAAGTGTTTGAGATAAGTGTTGCATGATACGAATGAATACAAATGTGTAATGTGTCTTAAAGAGAAGGTTAATTATGACCTCAGAAGATTAAATTTGGACAGTATAGGGAGATGTATGTAGAACAAGTGACTTTATTGGTTCCTTACATTTAAAGAATGATTGCTTTGGTTAGATGTAAGAGTTTAGTTGACAGGAAAAGGCCAAGGAAAACAGTGATAAGAATTTAAAAAAAAAAAAAAAAAGACCTGACTTGAGATAGATTAGATTGAGAATCAATCTTTAAAAACCATCGGATACATGTCAACTGTTAAATCGAATATAATGATGTATCACTAAGAAATTTCAAGAATTGACTGAAGAATTTCAAGAATTGACTGAAGAAATTCAAGAATATGAAATATTCTTTGACACTTTATTTATGAATTGCAATAATAAAAAGCTATATTTCCTAAGTTTGTTCTTGCTTTTAGTCTAATAGATGCTACCTTTCTTCAAAGAAAGTTTGTATATAGAGAAGGTCAGCATAATGAATATAAAGACTATGGAATCAGCTAGAATTCAGATACGTTTTGCATTCACTGTTATACAATTTGGAAAGATATGAGCACTCTTTGTACGCTATGGATAAAATAGCAACTCCTAATCAGTTAATAGTACCGTTTGCAATATGCATTGTTACGTACACCAAGATTGTTTTCAGTTGACTTGTCATACTTGCCGGTCCACATCACTTTACCAATCAGCACCAAACTTGGTAACAGCATCGGTCATGATTTAACTTAACCTTAATTTCATTTTAAAGATCAAGGTTATGAAAAAGATGAAAATCACATTTTTGATGACTGTTTATCATGGTCTTGCTACTTTTCATATATTGTAGCCAATGAAGTCTTATGACCTTGACATTAATTTTTGGTCAAGGTAAAAATTTTGACTGAATTTTTAACTTCCGATTTTTCCAAATTTGTATTAATTTTATGCCTTAAGAATGAAATTTTAATAATTTCACTATGAAAAATTTCTGCCTGATGAATAGTTTGAGTTATCAATGTTTCCATTGTATAACTTCAGGAATATATTACATAATATGCAGAAGGTTAAGATATGACTCTGACCTATCCTTACATTATTTGGTAGTGTTGCAGTCTCACGAATGACATGTTCTTGTTTCACTATAGCATAAATCATGCCAACAAGCAGAAAAATAGACTAAATTTTTATGCTGTAAATAAACAAATGGTGCACAGTTTGTGCACCATTTCTTTTTTATATATTGCAATTGAACTCCTCCTTTAATCATAGATTTCAATCTTTTTCAACAGTATTGGTGTATAAATGACCACAATAGATTCGATTATATTTTAACTCATAGTTTGCAACAGTATCCATTAGGCTAGTTGTGCACTCCCCCCCTCACAATCTAGATGTCTACATTGGAGCCAATTGGTTTCATTGTCTGGTATTAAATAGATCTCGGCCTTGTTTTAGTGGTTGATAGTTTGGTCTATTGATTAGCTGAAAATATCTTTCATTCCATCAGATTTGCATCAGTGTTAAATTAAATGAGAACATAATTTTTGCTTAACTGCAATGTGTTTACAAAGTTTTTTTTGTTTTTGTTTTTTTTCCATGACTTTAGTCTTTAAATAAGTTATTTTCATATTGATACTCTTTGGAAAACGAAACATGTTACTTACAAAGACTCAGCTAATGACAAAGGTGATTTAAGGTCAGTTCAGTTCCTCAGATGTGCAGAGTTATAACAGGAAGTCTATGCCTAAAATTTTATCTAGTTATTTTTTCAGCTAAAATGTATGGATGTAAATTGTTAGCTAATAAAAACCAAGAGAATAAACTATAAGCATCGCTCTAACAAATCTTTGACTGGTCCAAAAAATCCAATTCACAAGGGTTCCACCAGAATTTCGAACAGGGAGAGGGGAGATCATTTTTGCATAAAACAAACTTAGCAATCTGCTACCCCTCCGAAAAAATTAAAAAAAAAAAAAAAAAAAAAAATCTGTATGGAGATTAAAGTGTTTTATAAGTGAAGTTCCAATTTACTAGATAATTATATAATTTTATATTTTTTTAAATTACTAGATATTGTTGTGAACATCTAATGTTAATTCTCTTTTAGTCACTGACAAGTATTTATTCATTTTTAATTTAAAAAGTCGTTCAAATTTGAAATTGGGATAATGAAAATTTTTATGTGCAATAAATTTGTTCAATTCTAAATGATTTCAAATAAATGAAATCCTGAAAAAAAGCAAATTAAACAAATATTTAATAAAAGATGTTTATTGACTTGAATAAAGTTTTTTGGCCTAAAAAGGAATTCCACTTTTGTTTCAAGAGTATGATTTTCCTCATGTAACTCCCTAGCTCTGTAATTGACATATTTGTGTTAAAAAAAAAATGTAAGTGAAAGTTAACCTGTAAGCGGAATGATGTGCTTGTCACTGCGTAGGTTCAGTAACTTGCCTCATATTCTGATGATTGCCAAGCAACATAATTGTGTACGACCTTGTGGCAAGGCTGAGATTTTTTTTTTTTTTTAGTTAGGCTTTAAGCTTATATATGAATGAGATTGGCTCCCAGTATTAAGACTGAAATATTGAAATGCCAATTTTTGTATTTTTACTTATTTTTCTTATTGGCTGAAATAGAATCTTTACATTAAGATTCTTATATACGAAGAACCGATACTTTTGCATAACATTTTACCTATTAGAATCTGGGTTCGATAGACACTTGTAAAAAAAAAAAAAAAAAAAAAAAAAAAATTCCCAATACTTTCAATTAATCTGAAAAATATTGTGAATATTAATGAAAACTGAACAATAATTGTTCAGATAATTGAAATTAGGAAGTTAATTTTGTCCTTTTTAAGGAAGTATTAAAATCATTGTAATTTGATCCACTTTAAAATCTATAATTTTTAATTTACATCGTAAAATCAGTGTAGTGTGAAAGATTCATAAATCTAGGGCCATTTCATATGAAAAAAGTTCTCCCCCCCCCTTATGGCAATAAGTGATCATCAGACACTATTTTCAGTTCCTGTCTTTTAAAGTAGTTTGTAGACTCACCAATGTACACCATTCACCTTTGGAAGTCTAAGGTAGCTTCCTTTTAAGAAAGTTTCTAGGGAATATTGCATTCATACCCCCCCCTACACACACTTTTTGGTCACTGTTCTGATATACAGCGCCTGGTCACCGATCAGACTCTGTTGCTTCACTTCATAGATCCAACAAAAATCGATGTGCCAACATGATTACTCAGTTTTTCATTTGTATGTATGCTTTTCTCTCCTGAAATTTTTAGATAATTGTAATTGGTTTTTGAGTTTGAAGTAAATGGACTTTTTTATATATATATATATATATATATATATCCTTGTATTCAAGGATGCATGATTGCACGGCAATGAGCAGCAGATCCTGTTGCTCTTTCATTCAGTCAATCCAGAATAATAGGTCAATAATTGCAGTCCTGTATCTAGAATTTTCGATTCTCTAGTGAGTCACTCACATGAAATATTAGTTTCCAAAAGTTACTGAAATATTTCTTTAAAATTACTTACACAATCTTATCTGTTTCCTATCACATTTCTAGGCACAGCTTGATTTCACCTTGGAATGGTTTCTTACAAAAAAATGTTCAGTTATAGGGCTAACCGACGTATTCTACTTTAAACTATATATATATATGTGTGTGTGTGTGTGTGTGTATTACTAGTATTTCAGCCCGGCGGTGTATGTTGAGCAAAAACAAAAAACGGTCAATTTAACTTTGACCCGTATTATAACCCCCTTAACTTGATTTGAGCCCAAAACAATTTTAAGTTAGATCCATGTCCAAGGAACCTATATCTAAAATTTCAAGTGTTTAGATCCAAAATTGTCGGAGTTTGGTAGAGTTCTCAAAGGTCAAATCGTTGAACGTTGACCCTTAATCGCCAAATTTCTGGCCGAAAACCGATCACATAGATTTCCCCAAATCTCAGTACCCTGTATATCAAATTTTGAGTCTGTAGACTAAAAATTGACAGTTATTGCGTAGGGGAAATGTACAGACACACACTTTCACTTGTGTGTGTGTGTATATATATATATATATATATATATATTAGCAGTGAGACCCAACATTATCGGGGATTGAATGAGGATCAAATCTTCCTACTCATACTTTTGTCATCAAAATTGAAATTGCTCACTTTTAAAAAATTAAATTGTCTGCAACCCTCCCCCGCATTTATCCAGAGGAAGTTTCACATGTCTCCCACAATGACTTAGTCCACAATACATTTTAGTCTACATTGCACTGTAGAGAATCTACTGTATATTTTATAAAATTGTAAATAGTGGCTTCACTTAAAATTTAAAATGCATAAGTCAAGTATCATTGTTCAATTGTTCTAAACAGAAAGGTTAATTTCAAATGCTCTTGTTTCATAAAAGATCTACGATTGATTTTATGCTAATATGGTTATAAACCTTAAATGCCCCTGCAATGTTTAGGTAATACAAAGTGTTTACTTTGATCAAAATCCAACTTTTTCAGTTATTGATTTTTGATACTTATCAGATGCAGTTCAATAGAAAACCTACATAACACTTCCAGGCACATCAAGTACCTTTGTTTGAAATTTTTCTTTAAAAATCGACCCAGCTGTTTCAGAGTCTCTAGTAAACTCGGTTTCATTTTATATATAATCTCAAATTTTAGTCATTCAATGCATTTAAAAGTTTATATGAAATGTTTGTTTTAGATCAAAAGATTTTTATTCTATGTAAGACAAAGAATACATTAGAAATATTTTAACTTATCCTATAGGATTTCGATGTCTACCATCTCTTCAGAAAATATTAGCAAATAGTTATAATGGTTTACACCTTATTTGCTAAAGTCAGTGAGACATGGAAAATCACAATTAAAAATTGAGTAATTAAGTCATAGAGTAAGGGAATTTCAAGAAAAGGATATAAAAGTTAGCATCCAAATTGCATGGTAAAATCCGAAGTGAATGTCTTTGAAAGCAATGTGGTAAAATATTTGGGTAATCCACATTACAATGTAATGATCCGAATTAGGCATTTTCCTTTGTTATATAATGGGTTTGGTGAAAAGTTTGTCTGGATCTGTTTATTAATAAACATATACATTGATATATTTAATATTTTTATACTCATAGAACATGAGCTTCAAATTCCACCCTAAAATAACTTTCAAATTGTTAATTAAATTAAGAATTAAAAAATTAAAGCCTCTTTAGCAGACGGGCCATGCAAAATGAGAGAAACTGAAGTGATATGAAAAAACAAATTTATTCTGAAGTGTGTGTGTGTGTGTGTGTGTGTGTATATATATATATATATATATATATATATATATATAATTATATCTGCAAACATTAGTTTCATGCTTATGGAATCATCAGTATAGGAAGTACTGATCAGATTTGAAGACAGTCAACCTATGTTTCTTTCCTCCAAACCACTGGCAATTAACATAAATGGAAGGAAATTAAGGACTTATGAAGCTGTATATGTGGTCATATTTTTTAAATTACTTCTCAGCCCACTGAATGAGTGTTTTTACGAGGTTTGTTTTCATTACATGAAAAATTCTGCATGTTGGTATAGTTGGAAACAGAATTTCCAAAACTCAGAAAGTTTTCTAGCAACTTGGGAACTGTTGCAGTGAAAGGATGGGATTTTGCTGGTTGACGTTGCAGGAGAGGGTGCAAGTGCAAGTTTGTTACTCCTGTGTAATCTTGTCTAAGATCGGTACACCAGCATAGATGATACTGATCACCACTTTTAAAAGGAATCAAACAAAAGACCTCTTCCAATTTCCAATAACTTTTTTCTATTATAAACAACTCAATTTCAATTGTTTGTGAAATTAGAAATTGACCCCCCCTCCCCCCCGTTGACATTTAATAATCATATTTGGACTTGTCTACTTTTATTTGTATGTTTTTGCTGGTGAAAATCATCACAATGATTGGTCTCTCATACAAACAAAAGGAAGTGAAAGTGTTTGTCCAGATCATAGTTTATTCTGGAATGATGACCTCTTTCGAATACCAGCTGTCGCGTTTTTATTTTGTTTTTGTTACATATGACATTTTAGAGTTCCACTTTGTTCACATTTATTGGTTATTGACTTGTTTGCTAAAAAAAAAAAAAAACTTAATTTTTCACTTAGTATGAAAGAAAAGACGGGACAATACTTAAGATTTATGGCATCTTTGTATATTAGGCATGTCTGTACAGCTATTTTTCATTAGATACACTTGTATGTGGTGTATTGGTACGTGGAAACTGTTTCTTTGTGCAAACTGGGCTTAGCATACTGGTACGATTTCACCCCACCCTCAATTTTGTTCTAAAAGATGCCAGACATTCACCTGCTATTGCCTACATTCCAACTGAGACATCTTTAAGATGCTAATCATTCCTTAAAGTGCAATTGTTTGCATCTCTTACACTTGGTTCACTTGGTATATTTCCAAGTAGTTTTTTAAATTCTTTTTTGCATGTCTGGTTGCTCTTATAATTATTGGAATGATAGCTTTTCTTAAGATTCCAGTTTCTTTTCATGTTGTACATAAGATATTTAGTATTTTTTCTTTCTCTCTCTGCTCTTTATTCCAGCATCAAAGTTCTAAGATTGCTTCTTTCTTGTCCCATATCACTCTTTGGTTTGATTTGTTTTCTAGGTACATAATTGTAGAAATTGCATAGATGTGTGTTGGTTTAGATATGTTAACCAGTTTGTATGCAAGAAGTGTTGTATATTGAAGGGGACAACTCCCAGTTTTTAATTAGGGGAAACAAATCAATTAGGGTCGAATATTATTATTAAAGGAGAATGCCGGAATTGAACTCGGTATCAAAAGTTAAAAAGAATCCATATTGTCATTAGATAAGATTCCAGAAATGCAGTGGAATTATCCATTGTAGTTAGAAATAACTATAAAAGCAAAGTTAGGTCAGAGGAATAATAGACAATCAAACTAAGGAATGTTCTTTTTGTCACCAGGACACGTGTTGAAAGCATGTGTATGAGCATCCCATGCACATGTTGGCCACGTTCTAACATCCAAGAAATATAGATCCAATATATACAGTGAAGTTAGGATTCGAAAAGAGTGAGAGGAGAGCCAGAGCAGTAAAGAGTTAGTTGGCAATTAAGAGAGGAGAGTTAGCCTGAGCTTCCTTCAAGAAGCAAAGACAAAATGTAGTAATCTTACAAATTCTTATTCCCATCACCAGCTGGAAATGTCTTTGTATTATGTAAGCCTGTCTTTGTCATCATCTTGTACAATGAGAACTTTATGTGAAACCCCTTCTAAAGTGTTGACTATATCCCCCTCATCGATAATGTATTTCCCCTTCGTGTTTAAAGAACTGTTCATTAACTCCTCTTCACATCTATATCCCTTTTATTATAAATGAACTCGAGTAATTGGGTCATTGTCGCCAGCGCTCTGATCCCCACCCCCTGCCTATATGAGGTTGCTTTTTTTTTTTTTTTTTTTTTTTTTTTACATTAGTAATACAATTGGAGCACAGGAAGAATTGATGCAAGTAATTGCTAGTTAGAAAATCTTTGTCATCACTAATGAGCTGAGCATTACTGTTGTCTTGTCAACCAAAGGAATGATATGGACGTGTCATGTATGAAACTGACCGCAGAAAAAGATTAATCTGAACCGTATCGTATGTATGTGTTCAGAACAGACTTCATTAGGCTTGTCACATTGACAGAATTGATGATTGCTTTGATTAGATGTAGAATAGTTGAAGTAGCAGGGTCAGTAACAAGGGAAAGCTAAGTGGAAGTGATAAAGATGGATTAGGAGGGGGAAATATAAAGATCTAAGCAGAAATAAGTTTGAAAATTGATTTTTTAACACCTGCAATCCTATAAAACAGACATTAAACCGAATCTGATGTTCAATTAGCAATACATATGGATGGTAAAATGCTTTGGATAATCAGATTTCAAGGCGCTTCTGCTACAATAGTCATATTTTAAAGACTAAAGCACTTTACATCCTCCAAATACCACCGTTCTGTTTGGAAATGAATGCTTTCAAATGAATTAATAATGTACATTATATATTTTTGAAGTTTTAGCAAATAAAGTGATTAAAAACCTGAACATCATAAAACTATTTATTTTTATTTTGGACTATTATTCTCATCTCTTGTTTTCATCTCTAGTAGTAGTGTTCATCTCTAGTAGTAGTGTTCATCTCTAGTAGTGGTGTTCACCTCTAGTAGTGGTGTTCACCTCTAGTAGTGGTGTTCACCTCTAGTAGTGGTGTTCACCTCTAGTAGTGGTGTTCACCTCTAGTAGTGGTGTTCACCTCTAGTAGTGGTGTTCACGATGTTTCGGCCAACTATTCCTCTGGCCTTCGTCAGGTTTACTTGGCCAAAAACATGGTGAGACAACTATGGATGGCAGTGATTGCTGAGAATGCAGTTAGGAGATTCGAAGTTCCTATCCGTCGTGGTTACCACCTGACGAAAGCCAGAGGAATAGTTGGCCGAAACATCATGAAAAACAACCAATAAAAATGAAACCTAATAAAGATGAGAATAATAGTTCGAAATAAAAATAAATTAATATATATATATATATGCTCATCTCAAAAATGAATTCCAATTAAGGAATAATATATCATAAAACTGGATTTTCTTTAAACTTTTGTAAAGTATCCTCCCCATTTGTAAATGCTTGTACCGTGTTTATATTAAGAATTGTCATGAAATTTGGAAACTAAAAGATGTCATTTAAGTTTGTGGTGTCATAAATACTTTTGACCACTCGTTTTTTTTTTTTTTTGTTTTTTTTTTTAACTGGGTGTCTGAAGATTTTTTTTTTCAAAATTCTCAATACTCATGTTTTCTTTTTTTTCTTTACAAAAAGACTTTAACATGACGACTATTGAGAATTTTGAAAAAAAAATCTTCAGACACCCACTGTTAAATAAAACATTCTTTTAGGTGTCTTATCCATTAAAGTATAATTTATTTTTCCTCTTGTGGTAGTTAGCAATTTAAAATCATGATAGTCGAAAAAAAAAAATGGTTTGGAGTTTTAGTGTAGACGGTCCTGTATCAGCAGCAGCAATAACACTGCTGTAAACTTTTTTTTTTCTCCCAAATAAAAATTTTTTGGAATTGAAAATATGAATATAAAATTTGACACGTTTGTTACAGCTATTTTGTTATCAACCATATAAATATTTTTAAAACTCGATCAGTAGTGAAATATAACCCTATGAGCTGCATCGCCGGGAGCAGTTAGGCTGCACCTTTAAGGTAACCCCACTCTCGACGGCTCTGGGTTACATTTTTAAAAAAATAAAATAAATTTCAATAAACTTGTCAAATAAAATTCAATCACTTTGTGTCTGGACCCTTCAAGTTTCCAACGACTTTTAATCTTCCAAACTTTTTCAAAAGCTTTTGAGAGCCTTTAATTCTCCAACTCCTTTCGAATTAAGTCTTTAAACTGGCGAAAACTTATAACTCCTTGTCATGGCTTGATTGTCTAGTTTCTATCTTTGTCTTCATCTCTTCATCTAGTGGTTAAGACCTTAATATCTATGCCAGATGCTCGCTGGTTACTGGAACTCTTTGATTTTTTTACTTGAACACGCAACTCTTTTTCCGCCTTCGCGTCGCAGGTTCGAGCCTCAGGTTCGAGCCTAGTGGCTGCCTGCCTATTACAGCTTTTTTTTTTTTCTTTTTCTCAACCCATACTTACAAACACCCGTGAAATGTCGGACACCCAGGCTAGTTACATAGAAAAATAATTCTATTCATTATAGTTTGGAAATTGTGAAATATGAAAGTGTAACAAAACTATTTCTAATAGGTATTCCAAGCCAAAATTTTATTTTTATTATATAAATGTTAATGTTGACACATGATCTTTGCAAAACAAATATCAAATTTATTTTGATAGCACACTTAGCCAATGAACTCTAATTTGTTGAAAATTAGAAAATTTGTTGTTGTTGATCCAGAAGCTTTTTTTTTTTTTTGTGTATAATTAAAAATGCAAACTTTAAACAAGTGAAAATGCCTTTCAAATGTTAAATGAAAATTAATCGTGATGGGAGTAATAAAGTCTAAATATTTATCTCTCAGAAATTACCTTGGAAAAAATCTTGTCTTTAAAAAGTGTACAAAATTAATTGGAAGTACAACTTTGACTATTCATATAAGATTAATTTTAACAGCAAATACCTTGAATCTTATTCACTAGAGATCAAACTATATTAAGTAAATCCATAAAACTTTTGAACCATGTAAAAACAAATGGAAACAATTTTATAATGGGAAAATAATTTAATCTATTAAAGTTTTTGATTTGGATTTGTTTGTATAAAAGTGTAATAGATCTTACAAGGAGCAGTGCATCTGTTTGGCCTGTTATGTGCAGAAATGAGGGAAAGAAAAAGAAGCAAAAAAACTTGTAGCTGGATTCCTTGGAGAGGAATATGACAGCTGAGAGAAAACATGGAAGCTGAGATTTGTTGCTAGCATGAATTACAGCAGTAGTGAAGAGGACTCCTGTCAGTAATCCTTTTGGAATTAGATTGGTTGGTGTGAATTACTATGGCTCAATGACGAGTTCCACCAGTTTCTTTCAGGATTACAGAAAGACACATTAAAGCCTAATATTAAACCTGTTTTGATGAATGATGGTTCCTTTTTAAGATGAATGTTTTCATATGTATAGATATACATGTTCCTTTAGTTGAATAAAAGATTAAAAAATGATCATATTTCACTGGAAATAGTAACTGGATGTAACTTTGGAAAAATTTGGACATGAGAAATAATTGTACATTTTTATAAAGAGAAGATTAAACTTTTAACACCTTTTTTTTTTAATTTTATAAAAGTAGCCACAAAAATGACTTATAAGTTGAAATTGAAGAGAATTTCATATTTACCCAATTTTTTAACAAAAAACTGATTTGACATCTAATTTTAATATAAAATAATTCATAGATTAATTTTACTGCTTTAAAATTCAATTGATTTCTAATTTTCTCTTATTTACGTTTTTCAGGAAACAACCTTGGGTTTCAGTGGGTTCATCAAATGAGACATACTTGTTCAGCCTTTGTTCTGCTATTGAGGACAATGGGTGTCCTCCTAGAAGTTCTGTATGCCTGAAAACACATGATGCCAGTTTGAAAGCAGTAAGATTAGGCACCGTTACCAAACATCCAGTATTTTATGAAGATGCTAAAACATCGATTACAGTGACATTTTTTGGTCAGTCATGTCCATTTAATGACTCCACATATTTTAGCACACACATCATTTTCAAATGTGATAAGACATTGGTAAGTTTTAAACTATCAAGTTTTCAGTTCTTTCTAAGGAAACGGTGTTTTGAAGTTGCCTGTGGACAGATTTATTCCTATTTATTCCTAGTCACTCTTGTTGGGAAATTATGTAAAATAGTTACAATAAATCCAAAATAGCTATTTTTCCCCAAAGCAGCAAAGTCTATTGCACATGTTCAATTCCAAGTTTTGAAACTAAAATGTTAGTTTGAGCCCCTTGTATGATTGTAACAGTTCATTCAACTTTTTGAACTTAAGTCTGCTAATGGAGATAATCACTTTTAAATGAATTTTGTATTGCTTGAATTTCTACAATATTGATAACCTGGAGTATTTAATTCTCTTTACAGAATAATCTTGCTTTATGCTTAAGTCATCATTCTCAACTAGTGCCATAGTTGGCTGTGGATCACACATCCTCTTTTGCTATGTTCTAATGAAGATTTTATTCAACTTATCAATCGTTATTTTTTTCACCCAAAGCCCCAAAAAACTTTGGTACAGTTATGGCACCATTTCATTCAGATAAATTAATATTTGTATTTTAATCATATTTCCTCCATGGACTCGTTATAAAACTAAAAAGTTCTCCCACAGAAAAATTAGTGATATAGTAAACAAAAAAAATGTTCAACTTTCATTGCATTTATCTCCATTGAAAGAATGACTGAGAAATTGTTACCCAGAAAGAGCAGCCATCTTGTTTTAAATAACACAAATGGCTGCGGTTTCTGGGTAGTGATTCCTCATTCTTTTTGTATGGAGATGTCATAAATGTAAGTTTTATTTTAGTTTACTGCATACTATGTAGTTTCTGGACTTTTTTTTTCCCTTTTTAGTATATCACTACCTTCTCCTTCCACCCCCCGAAATAAGATAATCCCTGTGAAGATGATATAATAGTAATCACTGAACAGATACTTTACTTTGCATTAAAAGCCAATAACGTCTTTTTGTTAGACATTTGCAAAATTTCATGCCTAATTTAAGTAAATCCTCTCTTGCTACTGGTAGACCAACAATTTTTAAAACTATTGTGAGGATGGAAAGAGAATAAAATTAGCATTCCAATGATAATTTCATGTGCGTTTATACTCGGTTAATAATGAAATTCAAAACTGACAAACCAGAAAGAGTAACTTTTTTTTAAATCTTGCATTTAGATTAAAATCTGCAGATAGATTTTGTGTATTTCTGAGTTTTTTTCGGGTTATTTAAATCCATATTACCACTTTTGTCATTTGGGTTTTTACTACCACTAAAAACGAAGATATGGTAGCTAAGAATATTTTGAAACTGATAAGGTCTATCAATGTATCAGGTTAACAAGAAAGTTCTTGCGGTTTTTAACTTTTAAATTCAGAAATATATCTCGGCTCAAAATTTATTGATCGAAATAAGCACCATCAGAATTAATAACACACCTTTGCCAATGCAAAACAAATGTATTTATGCCAGTAAGATAAGAACCTTGCATTCTTGAAGTTTCTGAAGGCATTTTGATATCGCTTAGGTTTTTGAAGCATTTCTCACACAGAAAGTTGTTGATGTTTGAAAAAGTAGTAATCGGTAGGTGATGAGTCTAGAGAGTATGGCAGATGAGGCAGTTTCGTAGCCCAATTTATTCAACTACCGCAGGGTTGGTTTAGCAACGTGCAATCAGGCATTGTCATGGAGAGTTGAGCCTTTTCTGTTGATGTTGCATGTTAAAGTTTGTATTTCATCTATTTGTTGACAGTACTTTGCTGCTATAATGATTTTGTTTGCATTCAAAAAACTAATAGTGCAATGATAGAACTTCTCAAATGCATTTGTGACGTTAGGTTGTGTAAAGTTTTAACTCTGGCCAAAATTAGACTTTCTTTACTCTAATTTTTTTTTATTGTTGATTTTTCAATACTTATCAGTCCAATACAAAACCTACTTAAGAACACTCCCAGATGCGTCAAGTACCTTTGTGTGACCTTTAAAAAATCAGCCCAGTCGTTTGAGTCCACAGGGAACAAACACGTAAAGTTCCTTTTATATGATTGTAGGGATAAAGATAATCTATATAATTTTTTTCTTAATGCAAAGAAAAATTGTCTTTTTAGAACATTTCTTTTGTTTTACATATGCTATGTTTTATTTAAAAACAAAGTAATTATCCATATTTTTAATTAGTATTTTTTAATATCTACTATTTTGTTTATGAAGTTATTAGTAAAATGTTAGTCTGGTTTAAGTCTTAAAATTGGATTAAATTTTTCTCTCTCTCTATTTATTTGTATTCCAAGAAAGGTAGTTAGGCACAGTCGTTAATTTTGGAAAATCCAGCTCTCCCAAAAATAGGCACTCCAGATTGGAACAAATTTTAATTGCGTCAGTTTAGCAATTTTTTTTTTTTCCATTAGTAGGACAAAAGATCAAGCATAATATCAGAACAGATATTACACATTGATACTGGCCAAAAGACCAAACATAAAACAAACGTTGGGTTTTTTCTTTTCACAAAAAAGACTTGTAAATTGAAAAAATTGCTCGTTTTGGATTTTTTAATGAAATTATGTGCAAGTAATGATGCACAGTAAAACGACCCAAGTGAATAATTAGAAAAAATGTCACAAAGCAAGAATATAGAAAAGGTACAAACATAATAAAATATGCCCTATGTGAAAGATGAATTAAGTCAATTGTTGATTGCATGCTTAACTTGTTAGTAGTTTTTTCCGTCGGTGGTGTAATTATTGAACAGAACTCAGAACTAGAAATGTTTTTATAATTTTTTTTTTTTTTTTGTTATTGGCTATGTAAGTAAGAGAGGAGCATAATCCTTTCCAAACTGATAGTCTTTGATTGACGTGTAACGATTATAGTTAATTATTAGATGCAACCTTATTTTGTCAAATGTTGAATTATGTATTTATTCAATAGTTTCTCTTCAATGTTTTTTCTTTTTTTTCTTTTTTTTTTAAATTTTTTTTTTATTTATTTTTTTTTTTTTTTTAAGAATGGTGTGTAGTTAGTATGTTCTGTTCTCAGATCATCTTCCTTAGTTTTACCTCCTTTTTGGGGGGGGGGGGGGATATATAGGTATAATACCAAAACTATGCAATTGAAGGTACAATAATTTTGCTAGTTGAAATGTTGAATAATTCTAATTTATTTTTTTTTACTAGGGATCACCGGTATTTTTACATAGAGATGGCTGTACAGCTGTCTTTGAATGGAACTCTATTGTGGCCTGCAAACATCTTTCAAAACCCCTCAAAGAGGTTCCTTGTTATGCCTATGTTCAGGGCAAACAAAGAGACCTAACGCCATTGATAAAGCTAACTGGTGCTTACAAGATAACAAGTTCATCTAATGTAGACATTTATATCAATCTTTGTCGTGATATCAGCTCGGGTAAGTTTATTGGAAAGTTTCTTTCTTACACCTCAGTAAATTATATTGTTGCCCTTTGGGAATGATTTTCTTATTAGTTGACTAGCTGCCTATGGCCTGGAATATGGGTTATAGTGCCTTTTGTAAATCAACACATTTCATAAAATGCAGAAATACATCAACTTAAATGGTTTTTTTTTTTTTTTTTTTTTTTTTTTTTTTTTTTTTTTTTTTTAACACGAGTGAAGCCAGCATGTTTTGTTTGTAAATGTGTGTAACAAAGTTTCTGACTTTAAAAAAGTAAATCTATATAATTTTTGAAGTTGTATTTGACCAAAATGAAACTGAATTTGTTCAGTTCAAAGTAACGTAGAAAAAGGTTTTTGTAACTTTTTTTTTTTTTTCCATAGCCCATTAACATGGTGATAATGACTTTGTAAATTTGCCCATTCTGTGAATTGCAGGAATGTTTAATTTGGATTTTTTTATGGAAGTGAAGGCAGCTATTTGAACAATCTAATTTAGTTGTAAATGTTTGTCAGAGGCAACAAGGTTGTTATTGCCCCTTTGTTTCTCCAAACTTTACAATATCTGTGGTATAACTCGAGATATATGCAACTATCTCATATCATATGGTTCAGCTAATGTATCCACTTTTCATTCGGATTCCAGAGACCTCCATCAAGAATGAACGATTTCACCTGTGAAAAACTGAAACTTTAATTGAAAAGTGTATTATCTCAAGGGATAAGCAACGCTTTTTGTAAGAATATCTAAATCCATTAGATTCAAAGTTTTTTAAGACTTAATTCAAATTCTATGCACACATATCGTCCTGAATGTCTGACCCCCAACCCCCCATAGTGATGCATTATTTCTTGAAACAGGAGTTAAAATGTGCATCTTGTAATTTTCAAGAATGACCAAAATCTGTTTTTGGATCTGTTCCAAAATCTAATGGATTTGTCTGTGACCTTGTGTTCGAATTTCTCATCAAATATTTTGACAATTGGTTGAGCAATTTGTTAATCTTGCTAACAAACAAATGACACTGTAAACATTGTCTTTGCCAGAAGTAATTAAAGACCACTTTCAAGAAGAGGAAACTTTGGTAAATCGATTGGGAATGACTTTATTTACTAGTTGAACTACTCAGCGCTGTCAGATTCGTTTATTTTTTCACATCAACTCAACTGGTAAATGTGTCCAGAGTTGTGAGGACCCGAATGTGATCATTTGTGGAATTAATACTTAGTTGCTTTATTGATCCTCGCTCCCACAGCCAGGACCACCTGAAAATAGTAAGCTAAGAAGTAAATAATACCAATTGACCTGTTGTGCTACACTGACGAACATAAAACGTAGGCAGTTAGCCATTAATGACTAGAGTGGGATAACAGGATAGAGAACTCAGAAGTATTTAATTTCGGTTAAAGTAAGCTGAGAGTAACTGAGAATTTCTGGTGGAAAGTGGGTATGTTTAGGGGACAATGAGTGTTAAGGCAAATGGGTTCAGATATCCAAGGCAAACACGGAGATATGTATTCAGAAGAATGCTCGGAAATGATTTAGGCAGTGACAGTGAATGACTGTGTAGATTAACGAGACTTCTGTGAGTCTTGGCTGATATTCTGAACTTGACAGATGGAAGGCATAGCTTGAAAGATCTTGATGACAGAACTCTGAGATATACACCTGTATTCAACAAGTCTTGTATACAATGTATCTGTATTTATTTTTATATTGAAAGTTGTAAACTAATGCTTCACAATCGCATTAGCCTAAAAATCAACATGGGCAGGATAAGATAAGACAACCTGACACATGCATTTTGGTGTTCATTGATCATTAAGGGGCCAGCTTAGTTATACACTCTTGCACCCCCATCAATTCTAACTTGTAACGTGTCAGAATCTCCCATGTGTCAAATAGAATCCATCTTATATGCATACAAAATAAATTAATCTACAAACAAGTTGTACAAAAAAATGTTTTTACCTTAAATTGTAATAAAATTAGAAAATCTTCTAATCAGTAAACAGAATAAAAATGAATTTTTATCACAAATACTTTTCTAAATAATGAAAGTGTTTAGTCACATCTGTTTGCATAAAATTGCATATTTATAAAAATTTTGTAAACCAATAAAGTATGGTTCAAGTATAATTTATGAAAAATCTTGTACTTAAACTTCAAAGATTTTACAATGGGTGTTTTTGTGACAGATTTAAGGTATAACAATTGTGAAATCAACAATAAAAAAATTACAATTAATAACTTTTACCAAACACATTGAAATCTAATTTTCTACTGACCTGTATGCTTTTAATGTGGAAATAGATTGTAAAATTTATTTCTAAATTTAACTTGTCCATGACAAATTTTGAAAGGTTTGGTTTGAAATGTAATCTGACTTGAGTAGGGTAAGTCTCTTTATGTTCATGGAAAAATCTAATTTTGAAATTAAAAAAAAAACACTTAAATAGTTTCCAAGTCTATAAAATTTTAATGTCTTTGGTAAGTTATTTGGTGTAGATTTTATTTGTTGGCAGTTAAACCATACTGCATGATTATCAGAACTTTTTAAAATAAAAAGCATATTGTGGCACAGAGGTTGTATCTAAAAAATTTTTTTTTTTTTTTTTTTAAATTTACAAATTTTAATATGAATTTTTATTTATACCAGCTGCCACTACTCGGTTTTGCCCAGAAATCTTGTTTCACAAGTTTAGTTTTATGGGAGCCTCATTTTTATGGATTACTATATTTTTGTCATTGAAATCAGTGAAATTGTCCGGAAGGAAGCTTCACATGCCTCCATGCAGTAATGTTATTTTACATTGCACATTTTACTCCATGCAGTAATGTTATTTTACATTGCACTCTAGAGAACCTGTTTCTTTTTTTTTTTTTTTTTTTACATGGGTGTCACCACTTATCAAGGCCCAGGGGCCACTCGAGGATAAGGGTTAATAGGTATACATTAGTCATTGTGAGTTTAGCATAGTAAACAGTGGGAATTTTGTAACTTGGATTACTTAGAGGGACGATTCAATTAGAACTTGTTCACATTGGACTTTTTTTTTTTTTTTTTTTTCATAGGTATCAACACATTATCAAGGCCAAGAGGCCACTCAAGGATAAGGGTTAAAGAGTGTACATAATTAGTAATGAAAATTTGGTAAATTTGATAACTTACATGAAACGGCTCATCAAGAACTTATTTACGTTAGACTTGAAGACAACCATATTGTAGTCAGCCGGAAAGCAGGAAAACGGGAGACAATTCCACAGGCGTGCAGTTCTAAGAAAGAAGCTTTGTTCATGGAATCTACGTTTAGGTTTAGGCACAGATAAAGAGTGGGGGGAATTATTGATAGTGTTTACAACTAGACGAGTGTTTCTTGTGAAAGTTTTAAAATTAAGAAATTTACGTGCTGGGTTTGAACCTACAGACTACATCATGACAAAAACAAAACTAGTAAATTTTCAAGTCTTATAAAAAATTTTTGCAGTTAATGAAAAAATATTAAATTTACGTGCAGAGTTTGAACTTACAGACCCTGTCATACAAAAAAACTGCTATCAACTTACCCACAGAATTTTTACGGCTCATTGTTCTATCATTGTTGCTAAGCAACGACATGGAAAAATGGCTTTACCGGTGATAAATGAAAATAACGGTTTCGATTATTGGTAATTATCGGGGATATTCTGAGACCAGACTTATATACTAAAGTTCTGTGAATTTTAAAAAAAAAAATCTGTTCAGCAGTTTCAGAATCTATGAGGAACAAACTTGCACACACAAAGTTGCGTTTATATAATTGCAGAGATTACAATAGACTTTAACCTGTTAAAAACTGGAAAAAGTTATAGCTTGCTGACTTTGAGTTATGCCTAACTGATGATTGAATGTGGTTAGATTTTTTCATTTTTTGCATTAAGTACTAATCCCTATTACTCTAACTGTATATCAAATGATACCATAATACATACTTCACTGCACTTTATCATAACAAAGGCACATACAAAATGTCAGCCAAATCAGCCCAATTTCTGAGAAAAAGTGGAACCAGCAGATAGACGAAATATAATATAAAGTTAAACTACAGAAAATCTTATTGTTTAAATTCACTAGTTCTAGTTGTCTGAACAGTTTACCATAAAAATGTGTTGTAGGCATTTAAAATATTGGTTTTATATTTTATTCAGTGCTTTAATCAGTTGCAACAAAAGATAATTCTACATTTTTAAAATGTTTTATCGGATAAAGTAAACATATGCTAGCATGTGTACCCGGCGCTGCCCGGGTGTTTGGAGGTGTTGAGCAAAAAGTGGTAGTAGGAAGGCAGGCTCTAACCCGTACTGGCAAGGAGGAAAAAAAACGTGATGTTTGCTGTTACGACCACCGCCAAACCAGAAGTGACGTAGGTTTAAATTAAGACTAGACAATTGAAGAGGGAAGGACTTTCGAAAATATCGGCAAAAAAAGCCCCCCCCCCCTGTAAAGTGTCCAGTTGAGGATGAAGAAATTAATGTTTTTAGCTAATTTTTTGGTATTTGTCGTCTGAAGGGTCGCGCTTCAAAAAGATATTGATCTTGTGAAAATCTGTTGCCTCTGTTGAAAGTTTTAGGCAGACATGCAAACATACATACATAGATTTATGTACTTGTTCAAATTTTCGATCCAAACCGATTAAAAAGCTTGTCCTATCTCTGAATACTCTTTATGTAATGCAAGCGCAGATCTAAAAATTTTAAGCTAATCTGCACAGTAATAAACAATTGGCAGCCATTTTGGTGATTTGCATTTTTTTTTTTTTTTTTTTTTTTTTTTTTCCCCCAGCATGCCAACTTTATATGCAAACCAATGCTAAAATGTGAAGTGCTAAAAGATCATCGAAACATTTATTCTAGGAATTTGTAAATTGAGAACAATAATAAAGAAAAAACAACTTCAATATGGTTTCATAGTACAATCAATATCTTTTGTAATTGCCATTTTTATTGACAAGAGCAAAAAGCCTTTGGTCCATTGAAGATATCAAACTTTCGATTTCATCTGAAATGTCTTTGGTAGCAGTCAGAATAGCATTTCAGAGGTTATCCTTGGAATTGTACTGCCTTTCTCCAGAGTAAATGTTTCAAGATGCTCCAGATTTTCGATGGGATTTAAATCTGGAGAACAGGCTGGCCATTGCATTATTTTCCCGTGTCTGGCAAAAATTCTCTCCAAATATTCAGTGGCTATCCTTGCAGAATGAGACGGTGCATTATCATGCATGAATATCATCTTTTTCCGGAATGCCAAATTCTTGTGCCAGGGTTCCAAGTGTTCCTTAATGAAGTCAATGTAGAGTTTGGCGGTAATTTTCACTCCATCTGCGACTCTAAATAGTCCTACCCACTCATTGCCAATGATTGCAGCCCAGAACATCACACCACCACCTCCTTGTTGACGCCTGATTCTTTGGGGACGTAGACCCTCATTATGGTACCATCCTCCCCTCCATTCATCAGGTCCATCAAGGATCGCTCGACACTCATCGGTGAACAAAACAGTTTGAAAATTCACCTTCATGTGATCTCTTGCCCACTCCATCCTCTTTTTCTTGTGGATATACTTCAATTAAGGGCAGACCTTTGGCTTTCCAAATTTTGCAATCATCCTCAGGATACGGCAACGAGTTGATTTGGGCACATCAGGAACACCAGCTTTTTCAAAAACTTGTTTGCTAGTTTTAAGTGGGTTATGGCAAACTTCTCTTGATCTTTCTCATTGTTCCCTTTGTCAGAATGTCCGTTGCAAAGTTGAGGGTTAGTACAAAATTTTTTATCGTATGATCACGATGTAATTCTTTGGCAATTTCTAAGGTGGAAATCTCATGGAGCTTTTGAACAATTTTAGACTTCTCAGCTTGACTTATATATATATGAGAGAGAGAGAGCAAGTAGTTAATAAAACATGTTAGTATTTCCTTTTCAAATTAAATGTTAAGTGGATAGTCCTTAATTCGCAGAGTCTCAAAGAAATACTTTCCTTCTAGAGGGTAGGTTTAGCAAAATGTGGGATCGGATTTTGCTTGCAAAACCATTTGAAACTACAAGTCAAAGATCTTGATAAAAAAAAAGTGAAGCAGAGGGAATAGGGTGAAAAGTGATTTCATGTGAATGGATAGTCTGGTGAAAGGTAAAGTATCCAATGACTGTAAAATGCAAATCCAAGAAAGTTAAATTTCCATTCGCACAAGTAAAATCCAAGGGAATTGCGTAATTGGAAGATGGTTCAAAATGATCCAAGAGGCAGAAATCCGTGGAATAATTCAAATAGGTACAAGGAAAAGGGAAGGAATTCCAATATGATATACATTAAACTCGGCTGTAGAGGCATGGCATAATTTGTGTGTGCGTGTACACACACACACACACAAAGTTTAAATTTTTTTTTTTTTTTTTGTGACAAATGTAAGAACTTATTTGAAAAAACTATAACATTGTACGCCAATATGAATGTTATGCCATATTTAGGTTTTGTAAAAAAAAAAAAAAAAAAAAAAGTAACAAGTGAAACAGAATGAAAGGGAAATAATTGGGGGATATTATTGAAAGCAGACTAGTGCCGTACATTACATGTGTATGTTTATGGGAGAAAAAAAGACTGAAATTAAATGAACAAGTGAATTTACTGGAAGCCTGGAAAACCATAGATTACAATAGAAAAATGTGAGCATGGAAAGTAATATAGTTAAGCTTAAACACTAAGTAAAGGACTAGTTGTTAAAACTGGAAAATAAAAACATTTTCTAGTAAAAAGTATAAATTTATAACTTAAAATATCGCAGCCTGAAGAATTAAAAAAAAAAAAAAAAAAAAAAAAAAAAAAAATTTAACATTGTAATCAATTCTTAATGCTGCAATATTTTTTAAGTTATAAATTTATATTTTTTACTAGAATATCTTTACCTTTCTTCATCTTTAAGTTTGACCATATTTTCATGCGCATTTTTCTATTGTAATGAAATTAATGATTAATGAATTTTCAGTGTTTGCTTAGTCCAATAAACCTTGATATAAGAAAATTACATATTTGAGTATCTGCAGGTTATAACAGTGAAGCAGAAATTGTTTATCCTAGGAAATATTTGAATCAGGTTATTAGAGTAGCAGTAAAGACTTGTAAATGAAGACTTATCTCTTCCATCTGACATTAATTATTAAAACTTTGATTAAATATGGAAAAAAACAATTGATTGGAAAAAATAATTTTTAATTAAGCTGTACCTGTCTATCAAATAGGGGAACATTTCTCTATATAAATTAAGTGTAGTATGCTTCAAGTTTCTTGATTTTAATTTTAATGTTCATGTAAATATTGAAAACTTTGAGAAACTTATCTGAGGATTCAAGTTAAAATTTGATATTGCTTATTAGTATTTAATTAATGATATTGTACAAGAATGTAAATTTATTATAAAATCTACAAAAAAGTACATTTTTTTTTTCTTGCTTTTTTTTTTTTTACATCGACTGATGAATAAAAAGGAAAAAATGATCTAAAAATCTATTTTTCAACAAAAACAAAACCTTGTTTGCAAATATAACCTTTGCAAAACGGTCTGTAGAATACTCAATATACTATTTCAAATGTCAGGGTTTTTTTTTTTCTTTTTCTCTCTCTCCATTTATGTATGTTTTGAGTTCTGTCAACTGGTGCATAGTGGTTGATACTCATGATTTAGATCAAAGTTTAATCATGAAATTTTCAAATTGTCAACTGCTGTTAACAATTTGGTAAAATAGTTGCATAAACTATTAAAATACATTTTTTGTGTCCTTATTTGCTTGCTTCCTCAAAAGAGCAAAATTAAACAATCCTTTTTAAAAACTTTTTTGCATTTTGATATTCGTTCTGAATAAGACTCTCAGAGAAAGCTAGTTTTCACATTTACAGGTGCTTTGTTTATGTTGGGTATTAATTTAAAACAATTTTGTTTTTGTAAAATCATTTTGTTTTATTTTAATTAAATATTAAAAATAATACAATTATAATACTTAGTTATATAATTTATTTTTAATTGAAAAGAAAAACAAAACGTAACAAGCATGTAACTTGATTTTCCTAACATCATTAACATGGACAGCTGTAAACTGGGACATTGCCAACTGACATTATAGCTGTTGTAAAAGGAGTTTGTTGGTGGGGATGACAAAAGAATATTGTAAAATTTATCTTTGGTTAATCTAAAACTTTCAACATTTTTACTGGCTACTTTATACATTAAGTTTCTATTTTAGATGGTCTCGCATATATATAATCAAACTGGTCCTTAACATTTTTTTTTTTTTTTTTTTTTTTTTTTTACATAAAAGTAATTTCTTTCATTTTTGAGAGCAGTCTATTAATGTTAAAAAAAAATCGAGGACCAAAAACCCTATAGAAATGATGTAGAATTTCTACATTCTTTGTTAGCTTCCATTAATGTTTGAAAATTTTCTTACATTTCTGTTTATTTTTTTTCCAAATCTTATGTACTATTAAAAATTGATAATTGTTTTTGACAATAAAAAGTAAGCTTAATGGTTGTCATTGTTGAAGACATTTTGTAGAAGAAAAGCATGAAATGGTGTTTTTTAAACTTTAAATCATAAGAAATTCTAAGATTCAAACATGTGGCACACAAATTTTTTATGCAGCCTACTAGAAACCAATTTTCATGATCGATAATTGGTAGTTACCTCCCTTCCATGTAAGGACCTGGATATGACCTTAATCTATATCTGATGGTGAGGCCCCAGCTTGTGGGCTTTGGGGAGTGTGGAGCCACCCTTTAATTGCCATTGCTCCCAGATCAACTCTGAGCCGGAGTTGTAGTACCTGTTAGGGTCCCAACTATGGGTTGAATAGAAACCGACTTGAAAAAAACAAATATACTCTAATAAAAAAAATTTTGCTTCAAAATAACTGAGTTTGGCATTAAATAACCTGAAAAGGGTTGATATGCTGTAAAACAACCAACCATCCACCATGTAAAGGTGTGACACAAATGTTGGAAGGTGGGAATTAAAAATCAACACACAAAAGGTATGCACTCTGATTATACAAAAATGCCTGAGCAGCTCCATCAGCATTCCTTTGGTAGGCGTACCACGGCTATTAGCAATAAACCAATCCTTCCCAAAATTGTCATGCTGTGGAAAGGTTAAACTCTTCAAACTGCAGATTTATACATTGGCCTAATGGAACCAAGGTCACATCTTTGCCTGGTATTCACAAAACATTGGTTAAATTTATGACCAATAATTTCCTTAACTTTGTATTTGATTTGTCCCTCATTTCGATACTTTTGCACTTCAAGTATTAAACTTGAACTTTGAACCACAAAGTGCAAACAGCCAATTCAAAATGTCATAATGACCTTTTCTAGTTCCATATAAGGGGAAGAAAACTACCTTCTCACTACCATATATTCTTCAAAGGTTACCTGTTAAAGTGTAGAAATATACTTTGCAAGAATGTCTCCCATGAGAAATAAACTCTTAGTAAAACAAATGTAAATATGTATCCAGTTTTTATATTCAAAGCAATGAAACTAACCTGGACAAAAGAATGGAAAACATTTTCATAAAGTTGTAATGTTAAACAGGAGGTACTTTTTGAACCCAGATTGTGTATGTGTGGAATTATAGCTAATTCAAAATTTTTTTTATGAGAGAATGTGCTTTTACTATTGATGTGCCCCCTCCCCACTATACACTGGAGTTGATATATCCATTAGTAATACTGAGTGCTGTTATCTGTATCTAACATGCTGAATCTTTGCCTAATTATGTAATGGCCTCTTTTCTGTTATTTGAGGTTCCTATTCTAAACTCCTAAACTGAACTAAAATCGGAACTACAGAACAAATTTGTGACAATATCTGAACTGATACAAACGACTTGATTCAGTTTGAACTTCTACTGTTGGGAAATATGGCCCTCCCCTACTCCTGGAGTTATAGGAAAAATTGAGATTTGTGTTCAATAAATTGCTTTAAATTAACTATCTGTTACATCTCCATTAAGGGATTTGGTGGTATCTGTCTGAAGCCAAAACTATGCTATTACTTGTATTAATTTAATGTATTCTTTTTCATGTTTCAGTTTGTGAGGGAGTAGAGCATCTGTTTTGTAGTCATAATACACCCCCCCCCGCCCAGGCATTCTCTTTTTTTTTAGGTGGAATGTAATAGCTGTTTTGTTATAACCATTATCCCAGATAGTCTTCCTTTTTTTGGGGAGGGGGCAGCATAGAAAGAAATTTCACAATTGGTTCATTAGCATATTAACATTAGATTATGTACTAGTAAAACTGGCACAATCATGTTGATACACTGGTTCTCGCCAGATCACCGAAGTTAAGCAACATTAAGCCTGGCCAGTACCAGATGGGTGACCATTTGGGAAGGCTAGGCGCTGTATGTAGCTTCTGGGAAGGTTGGGCGTGGGGGCCAGCACCCTCACCCCGTAAAAAGAACTCTGTCGCTACAAAATCATCTACAAGAAGTTGTAGATGGCCTATGCCCCTTAGTGGCTCAAGGCTATGGATGGATGGACTAGTAATGCAACTGGAAGAGTGGGGGAGCATATTACAGCTAATTTCTAATAAGTATTGTTTTAGTAAGTAACCTTCAGAGTTCATATGCAGTGAATTTGACCCAAAACTGACAAACTGGAGTGTAATGTATTTGTCTAATTTCACTGTCTGATTTTTGTAATTTTTCTAGATGAAATTCCGGTTTTACTATTTGTCTGCCAGCTGAAAGCACAATCACTGTTCTCTTATAATTCAGAATAGACTTGTCATTCAAGCAACCTCTGATTCCCAGGCAATATGCATTCATCAGCTTAAAGTATCTGAAATACGTTTTGTGATATTATCTATATAAATAAAACTAAAAATATTTAACTGATAAACTCTAACTACTGGTCACACAACACTGAAATTAGCAGGACCTTACACCAAGGATGGTTTATAATGAGTAAAATCTGTTTGGATGGATGAATGACACAGATGTCAGCAAGTTGAAATCTCATTTTGCATTTCAACTTGCAACATATTTTCATTAGTTTTACGCATGTGCAAATTCATTCATAACTTAAAAGTGATTTAATATTAAATCTTAGCTATCTGTCAATAGCTTAAACACTAGTTTTAGTTTTGATTCTACCCAAGACAACTTTTAAAATCCTATGGCTCATTCATATTTGTAGTTTCCTTTTAATGCATTAACCTGCAAAATTTATTGTAGATTTTGCAAACATCTTTCCTCCGAGTAAAAGAATTGCATTTTTTTGAAACTCCAGAATAAAGTCGACTAAGTTTATTTGTACTGTCGGATAATTAGATATTCTGTATAGGTTTTTAACGTCTTTTGCAAATTTGAATTTTCAATAAGATTTTTCTAATAAATAAATAAAAAAATATATATATCTCAATAGAGAATTGGCCCTGTAATTATGAAATTTGCTTGAATAAAAAATATATTTAAACATTTTATGACCAGGCAAGGCTAGTTTGAAAAAAAAAGTTTTCATGATATTGACTTAAAGATATTTACAAAAATAAATTTAGAATTTTAATTCTGCATACTGACCCAAAGTATCTAAATATTTCTTTGTTTTACAAATATTTCCAAGTGTAGTATCTCTTCAGATATTACACTTGAAGGATAAATTCTTCTAAACTGATGCAATTTTTATTCTAATCGGTTGGATTTTCTCCGCATTAAAAATATCTTGTATCTAAGTCTGCCCTTGCTGGGAAGCAAGTAAATAGGAACGTATGTAAATACAGTGTAGTCAATAATGTGTGTAACACCACAAATTGGTTGATATTGTAACTTAAATCAGTATTGTATGCTTTTATTTTAATAAATTATGTAAAGAAAATTACTTTCAAATTGATCACAAGCAATAAACGGGTTTTAGCTTTGAAAGTTCATGAAACAAAGTGAAGTTATTTACTTTAATGCAGAAACAATTTAACTATTCGTTAATTTTTCTTTTCAAATTAATAGTGAATTATATTCAGTGTTTTAAAGTTTTCTAGAAACTTTTTTAAAGAAATCTAGCATTCTTTGATTGCTTGTTGCAATATTATTTCTCAATGAAATTTAAAAATAACTTTGAATTTTTTAGCCTTTTATATTCAGTCGTCTCAAATTATTACTATTTGACTTTTAAAAAATATTTTTAACAATGTTATTTTTAAAATTTAAATTGGTTTAGTAAATGTTACCTTACACTACAACAGAACACTCTAATTTGTTTTTCTAAGGGTATTCGAGGTCACTGGCAATGAATTTGATAATCAAACCCGCCGAAAATTTACCGTTTGCATGGTATGAATCCCTAAACTTTGGGACTATTTTGTGCCATTTCACCGCCTTCAGTAGTGTTTTTCTCACATGATACGTTCGTGTGCGAACGGGCATAGTGAAGTCTTATCATATTGTGTAGGATTCTTTTTAAGAAACTTTTAAAAAAGTGTTTTTTTTTTTTTGTTTTTTTGTTTTTTTTTTTTTTTTTTTTTTTTTTGTCTTGCGTGGTTTTTAATGCTTTTTAATTGATCAAAAATAGTTTTCACCCCCTCCCCAACCTGCTCCCAATGTAAACTGAATTTTTGTGAAATGGTAAATGCCGGCACATTACTTACAGAAAAACGGTTAATTAAACTGCAGAAGCACCTATTAAACTCCAAGTCCTATAATTGAATACCCCCACCACCAAAAAAGAACAAAACACATGTTTGGTTATGTTTTTGTAAACTGCTTGTGAAAACTTTTTTGGATGAATTAAAAAGCATTAAAACTATGTAAGAAAAAAAAAAACACTTTAAAAAAAACAAAAACAAACTTAATTTGAAATGACCGCTTAAAGATTCCTATGCAATATAAGACACTCCACTATGCCTGTTAGCACGCGAACGAATCATGTAAGAAAAACACTACCAAAGGCAGTGAAATGCCACAAAATAGTCCCATGGTCTAGTGGTTCATACCATACAAACAGTAAATTTGTGGCAGGTTTGATTATCAGATTTGTTGTCAGCAATCATGAATACCCCTTAAAAAACCCAAATTAGAGTGGTCTGTGTTCTGTTGTAGCATAAGGTAATATTTACCATTGGTTTATTTCGATATTTTTATTATATACTTAGCGTCCTTTAATGTTTATTATTTAATGTCTTAATTTACCTCTTTATTTCTATAAAGTAAATTTTTGGTAATTGTTTATTTCTATTAAATAAGTTATTTATTGAACTTTCGAAATCGCCTCCACTTTAATGCTGTTTGACAACCTTATTTTTTGTTAGGGGTTGGGAAACACTTCCCTATGCTCACATCACGACTGTGATACCAGGCATCGGTGAATGTTAACCAAGCCTCTACAGTCCTTTGGTTGAACGGTTTTGAGTGACTAGTTAGGGTTCAAAGGATTAAAGTTTATTTTTTTCCTTTTAATAAATTTTTTCTTCTCACCAAAAAAAAAAAAAAAAGTTTAATTGCTTCATTCACAGAATATTTTAATGAAATGTAAATTTCTAAAAAAATTAAATTCACTTACCGCATTGTTCTATTAAACCTATTGTTTAAATAATTTGACTTTGCTCGTTTAATTTAAAAAAAAAAAAAAAAAAAAAGATTGATAAGACTTTTCATTTACTAATGAGATTTTTCATTCATTTATTGAAGAGTGTCGGGTAAAAAAAAATGCCAAAAGATAAGCGCCCCCCCTCTCCCCTTTTTTAACATTTACTCGTAATGAGAGCATTGTAAAATCTTTTTTCTCTAAGGGTTAAGTATTCAACTTTTTCATGGATTTTACATAGTTAGGGTGCTTTATACATAACATTTTCATTTGTGAACAAAGTTTACCTCATGGCCCCTAAGTTTTGCAACAGTGTAAACCGATAATTATGGGCCTTGAAGTTTCGAAACAGACACAGCGCCTATGTATGTGACGGAATAAGAAAATTCATTAAGATGAATAAAGATTACCTTTAAAGTAGTTTATAAAATTTTTGTACATCATATTAAATATGTTATGAAAAGTTCTATGACGTTTTTATCATAGTTTTGAGAGCATTAATCTCACTTCAAACAAATAGTACAACTTAAAAATATAAGAGAATCGTAATGAAAGAATCGTAAATCAAAGGTATTTTTTAACGATGCGATTCCGATTCCCCTCAAAATACACGATTCTTATGATTCAGATTAATCGTTCCACCACTATTTTATTTATTGTTACTTGGTGCAGCAAAAAGTAAAACTTTAAGGAAGTTTTTTAGTATTTCCTCCGATGTCTGAAAATTTTTTTATTTTACAAAAAGTTTTTAATTTTATCCTATACAGATTTGTTATTGTGTTAAAACAAATGTCAGTCATTTTTTATTTAAAATTTAGTTTGGCACCTTTGTAATAAGTAAATGATTTTTTTTTTTTTCAAACTTAAAAGAAAATATTAAAAAAAAATAAAAAATTTGGAAAAAGTTTCATAATCTTTACAGCTGAAAGTTATGATTTAAATTCATTTTTTCCCCAAAAAAATAATACCACAATGAATGTTTAAAATACTTCAAAGCTGAGATTGCCTGAATGACTGTAGAAATCTGAAGTTGCTCCAACTATAGGACTAAATTACCCTTTTGTCAGAATAGTGAATCCACAGCAGAGAGTTGATGGTGGCTAAGTTATTTATGCCGTGGACTGACTACATGGATGTACCAAGTTCGAATCCAGTTCATTCCAGAAACCCTTCCGCATAGATGTTGGCAACCTTCACCTGGTCCTTACTGTTTTTGTAGAAAGAATTTTAACTAGAAAGATATTGAGGAAATGAAGGTCAACAAAAATCATCTGATTCATTCAAAATGAATGAATGGCACTTAACAATCAACAGGAGCAGTGGTGTACCTGGTTGAGCGAATATACATAAATCGTAATTAGTTTCAATAATTGCTTGAGTATATAATAATTAATAAATAATCTATATAATTATAAAACTCAAATGACCTTGTAATGGGTGTTGTAACCCAACATCCGGTTTACGACTTCGTTGCGCATGCGTAGATAAACATAAACCCATAACGTAATACGGAAATGAACAAAATGAATGAAAAAAAGCAGAAAATATTAACAATTGTTTATTTGGATAATTTAAACGCAGAAAAAAAAATTGGACGCTGAAAACGTACACAGTAAAACAATGTTTTATTGTCATGTTGATTATTTATTTGTAACACAAATGTAAAAAACATTTACAAATAATCAACGCGACAATATAACGTATTGTTTTATTGTACGTTTTCAGTGTCCCAATTGTTTTATTCACATTTAAATTATCCAAATAAACAGTTAATACTGTCTGCATTTTTTCTTTTACATCGTTCATTTCTGTATTACGTTTAAGTTATTTTAATGCAATTTTTTTACAAATGAATCTTTAACCCGTTGACAACCATAAGAGCATTTTACAACGGCGACTTACCCACCGCCTTTTTTTTTTTTTTTTTTTTAATTTACTTTGTATTTTTTAATACACCTTAAAAACATTCATATATTTTCTTCTACACTACCAACATAAATAACCCCGAAAATGTTTTTTTTAATTTGCATTATAAATAATTAATGCGACAAAAGATTTTTACTGTAAGTTTTCAGCGTCCGAATTGTTTTTGTTTTTTTGCATTTAAATTAAGATATATCAAAATTTGAATTTAACTTAAGTATTATGGTATCTGTTCAGTGCATATTTACCTCTAAGTATGGCTAACAACTTGTCATTCAATGGCTGTAAGTTTGTTTATTTTTGAAAAGAAAAAAAAATTATAAACAGAATGACTCATAAAAATCTATCTATATTCTTTTCATTTTAATATACTTTCATAGAAATGTATCTTATGTCACAAGAAACTATTTTCTTTACGTCATAAGTGTCACACTCGTACATTAATTCCATAGCTAATATAACATACTGACCCAACGGGTCACGGGTAGTCTAGTAATATATAATTGCAGGAGTAGAATTAGAACTAGACAGCATTCTTGTTTCAAGGACATTGCCATCATTAGCTAAAGCTTTTTTTTTTTTTTTTTTTTTCTGAATACCCATCACCCTGGAAAATCTCATCAGTATGCCCTGTATTTAAGAATTCAGGTGATCGTTCATCCCCCTCTCAGTACAGGCCAATAAGTCTCCTGTGCGTCATGAGTTGCTGGAATACAGAAGTAATCAACCATCTCAACAAAAATAACCTTAGTGACATTCAATATTATGGTTTCCGTTTTGCTAGATCTACAGCAGATGTGCTTAGTTATCTCATAGGATTAGCAAATCTCTCGACGGAGGCAACCTTTCTAGGGCAGTTGCTCTTGACATATCTAAGGTCTTTGATAGGGTATGGCATAAAGGTTTACGTCACAAGATCTCTAGCTATGGTATAGCTGGAAATGTCTTATTTTATCATTTCTTTCTGATAGGTTCATAAGAGTAGTAGTTGAGGGGCAAAAATCAGAAGCTCACAGTATTAATGCTGGAGTCCCTCAGGGGTCCATCCTGGGCCCAACTCTTTTCCTGATCTACATTAATGATCTTCTAAATTACATCCTTACATAATTTGTAGACATTTATGCTGATGACACTACCATTTATGGTAGCACATCTAAGTCAGTAAATGACCAAGTTCTCTCCGATTCTCTCTCCTCTGATCTTGAGCACGTGGTACAATGGGGAAAGGAGTGGGTGGTTATTTTTAATGTATCTAAAACCAAGCTTCTCTTTACATCATCATTCTGATCCACATCTGGCATCAATTGAAATGAATGGCTCTCGTCTTCAGGAGGCCTCAAGTTTTGACAAGCTTTTGGGCTTGACCGTTACTCCTGATCTTAAATGGAACACGTATATCAAATCTGTTGCTAAGGCCGCTGGAAAAATGGTGGGATCTCTCTATTGATCCAGTAGATATCTCACTGCTCTTCTCTATCTATATAAGAGCCAGGTACGTCCAAGGATGGAATACTGTTGCCACATCTGGGCAGGAGCTACTAGAAAGGACTTGTCCTGCCTTGATAGTTCAAAATAGACTTCGTAGCCTCGTAGATGTCCTTTTCTCTTCCCTGTAACCTCTCTCACAGAAGAGATGTTGTGAGCCTCTCTTCTTTATCGTTAGTTTCATGGCAAGTGCTTGACTGAGCTTCAATCTATGGTCCCCCTCGCCAAACTTTCACAAGAAACACTTGTCTAGCTGAAAACACTATCAATAATTCCCTCCACTCTTTATCTGTGCCTAAACCTAAATGTAGATTCCATGAACAAAGCTTCTTTCTTAGAACTGCACGCCTGTGGAATTGTCTTCCATTTGCCTGGTTTCTGGCTGACTACAATATGGTTGTCTTCAAGTCTAACGTAAGCAAGTTCTTGATGAGCCGTTCCATATAAGTTAACAAATTTACTGAATTTCCATTACTAATGATTACTATAATGTCCAATTTCTACTGTACACTCTTTTAACCTCTTACATTGATAATGTGGTGATGCCTGTGTAAAAAAAAAAAAAAAAAAAAAAAAAAAAAATTAATCTATAATATTCAGCCTTTTTCTTCCTTAGTCCATATGTTAAACTTTGGAAAAAAAAAAAAAAAAAAAAAAAGCCAGATACAATTTTTGAAGGTCAAATTTGCAAAATTTAGTTTTAAAAAGGCCAATCTGTGACCCTGGACAAGAATGAGTGGCCTCCATTTGATTTAGCCTTGTTTTCAAATATATGATCATTGTTGTAATGGTGTGAGAAAGGATTTGTAGTAATTTCAACATGCTGCCGTTCTTCAGAGAAAGCAGTTAGCAAAACATTATATAAAAAAATGGAACATTCAAAATAAACGAGACAGAAAAAAGTGTCTGGCAAGAGATGCTGGACTGAAGTAATAAATTAAAGATTCTCTTACGTGATTTTATTTGTATTGAACTATGTAGCACAATATTACTTCCTGATTATTTATTAGCACTTATTAATTTCTCATTTAAATTCTATATTTAAAATACAGTGGATGCTATTTTCATAGAAATGTTAAACTCAGATTTGCATGCTATAAGTTTTTTAAAACTAATTTTTTTTTTTTTTTTAACTATGCAGAAAAATATTAAATATATTTCTCATGTTGTGGAATTTTCACAGGTCCTGCTAACTTCTTATATTAGGATGCTGTTATGAAGCAGTTAATACCATCCAGGCCCTTTCGGTAGGGTATTAGAATATACATACTGCCCCTCCTTCTCCTGCAGAGAGTAAGTCTCTCAATGTGGCTACCATCTTGCCATATGTGATGCCTTAGGACAGGATCCTGGTAGTTGGATTTTGAGGTCAGGGTTTGGCATCCCAACTAAATGGTTGGGCCCACTTGTAGCAGCTTGTAACTGTGCCCAGGTCCTGAAAGTGAAATCCACCTCGTGATGGCTGCACGGTTGCTGCACGGTCTAGTCTCTGGACTCCTTTTTAGTATCATCCGCGCCCACACTAATACTTCAGATGTCCATTTCGTCTACTTGGAATGAGGCTCGGAGCAGATCTTCCACACCAGCGGGCAATCCTGCAATAAATGCGCACATCAGGCCTTTCTGACATTCCTCAGAACAGGACTGCAAGCTTCTTCAGTTCTGCCAGATAAACATCAAGTCTTTCCGGAATGTAACTTGCGTGCCATAAACTCCTTCCATGCAGCAACTGGATCTAATGCAAACACTGTGTATAGGGCGTTTTTAATGCAGGTGAAATCTGCTTTTTCACCTGTTAGCTGCTGGTGTACAGCATATATGCCCCTAGCGAGGCGCATTGGGACCACGCATTCCAGATGCTTCACACCACTGAGTTGGCATATCAATTCTGCCTTTTCCACCCATCCTGTACTAACTGCTCGGTGCTGCTGCCATCGGCGCTGCTGCCATCTGTTTAGGATCAAATCCTGATGTCATGCTGAAATAGCTTGTTGAATTGGAACCTCCTTCACTTGTCCCAATGCACTAAGTAACCGTCTGTCTTGTAACGTCACCTGTTTAGCGTCTGAAAAGCCAAAGCTCTCCCAACCCTTCCAAGCGATCTGCTTTATATTACATTCATCCACGTGAATCTCGCAAGATTACATGAGACCGTTCTGTTAAATATCAGACGCCATCTTGCTTTTTCTTTTTCCTGTCCAATGCGCATGACAAGCAGACATGTGGGCACTTCACAGGTAGGTCATGTGAATGTCTGTTTTTATTTTCCCCACAGTATCAAAACAAGAAATTAAATGAGAAAGATATCTTTACTGAATATGGGCAAAAAATGTAACAAGCTTTTTTTAAGCTGACTACGAGGTCAGAAAACCTAGTAGTAGGGAGGTGGATGAGGAAATTAGGTCGAAGTAAACAAAATTATTCTGGAATCATGCTAGAATTTTGAATTCCTCACATCAGCAGACCAACAACTCTAAAGAATGTCACTCAGTATTATTAGAATATTCTAGAACCCTCTGGATTTTTTTTTTTTTTAGGTTCTGGAAAGTTCTGACAGTTCTGTATTTTTCTAAATCTTATTTCTTTTTCTTATTTGTGGATTTTCGTGAAAGGTCTTTCTGAAATGACATAAGATGTCACTATATTTGAAGAAAAATTAAGCCCTCGTAACACTACAGAAGATATTAACAAAATACCACACTGAAACAGCTTTTCATTATTTTCTGATTTTCTTACAGGTAACCTTTGTCCAAGTGGTGCTGCTGCCTGTGCAAATATCTCCAACACACTGGTTAACTTGGGAGAACCCAGTTCTAGCCTTCGAGCTATAGATTCCCGAACGCTGCAAATAAAATATGAAACACCTTTAAAACCATCCATCTGTCAAAATGTTCCACAAACGGTCATTAATTTAATTTGTCCTAAGCGAGGAGGTGTAAGTGTCTTTTAGTATCATTATTTAACATCAGGTGAAGTTTAAGTGTTTGTCTGCTACTAGTGAAGTCCAACCTTGTGACGCCAGGTATTTTTCAATATAAAAAGAATGCTTTACTTTTCTTTTGTTTAGGTATCAAACTTTAAATTAAAATAAATCACAGAAAAATACTTTTATAGTAATATATGGTTTATTCCAAAGATTAATTTTTGGCATTTGTAATCTAAATACAATTTCAGGCATATGGCCCCTGTGACTCTTGTGTATATAGCATAACCTAGAGCTCCACTTTTAACACAAACTCTATTAACTTAGGCTGTGTTTTGGTAATAACATGTCAAATGTTTTCCTAGTGGTCTGTTATCTGGTGTATCAGTGAAGAAAATAATCTAATCCGGGTTAAATCACATGAACAAGGTGGCTAATTAGCAGATTTATTTAATGTAGTTATTTGCTCATCAAATGTTTCTCTCAGTAAATTGATGGTATCATTTGCCATTTGCAAACACGGCTCTTGTCTCTTCATAATGAATTAAACCGACTTGAGCTAAAAAATAATTGTCAAATCTGCAATTAAAGAATAGTGATCAATTTAAACTTTTCCGTCTCTAAAAAAAGAAAACCTGTATTATCTGGGTTATGGAGCTTTCACACTTAAGAACTTTTTGTAAAATCAATTACAGCTACCACAATAATTAGAAAATCTTAAAACCTAGAGACTCTCTTTTTTTATGTCCAATCCTATATTTTCAAGCTGAAGCAATTCAATAATAAAGTATAAAATGTCTTCTGAATGATATTTTGTACAATATTCATCCTTAATTATTGAAATGTCCTCTACTGAGTTCCAGTCTTTGCAATACATTCACAGCAACAACTCTTACTACCCCAAATCAAAATAACTTTTCTTTTCCTGTGTGCTTAAAAGTTTGTGGTGGCCATGTAAGACAAGTTAAACATTAGCCAATACAAATGCTGCAAATGATTTACTGTTGATGAATATCTAAAAGTTTGTCTTAAATTTGTTCCTGGGAGGTGGGTGGAAACTCTTCTCACTTTCTAAAAAATCAAAAGGTGAAATATTGATTAGAGCTAAATATAAAAATAGTAAACTCTATTGAAAATACAACTCTTTTCTTTAAGAACATGGACCAGTATTTACTATATATGCTTGAACAGATTTTAGTATATACCTTGTATTATAATAGATATTGAAGTCATAGGAAATATAAGTAATATATTTAATTTCAAAGTTTGGTGCTTAATCTATAAGAATCAAGATTTCTTTTCTCCAAAAATGTAATGACAGTTGAGTAAAGAAAAATTAAAGCCTTACATATTTTATGTATTTATTATATTATTAGCAGATTTTGCCCAGTCATAAAATACACTTAACATCCTACCAAATATATTTTAATTCATGAAGATTTCATATTCATGACAGAGCCAATTCTCTACTGAATATTATATTGCACCTAATATATAGTACTCATTTCCATTTGAATTGAAACCGAAGCTATTAGTGCTCCAGCCGCATTCCTTACCATATTGACAGATAAAATTTAAAATTAAACTACTTTAGGCTATGAATTTGCGGCTTCACTACTTGGATCAAAAAAGTTTAATTTCTTTAATTTGATTACCAGAATCTGTTTGTATTATCTCAACTTTTTTTTTAAATTTTCTCTTATGCTCCTCAACTGTATTATATTATTGTTTGTTCTTAACATTGAGTATTTCTTTATTTTCTACAGCCCTCTCCCCTTTTATTATATATTTCTTCATTGTTCTTCTTGACACTGAATCTTCTGAAATTCCATTCTGGTATTTTGCTTGTTGGGGACAATGCTTTGTTGGAGTTATGTTGTCACAATAAAAACACTTGTTTCTGGTCAGCCATATAGCTAGTTTAGGGTAGACTTTTTAATGGCCAGCCTAATAACCCCTTCCTTTATCCACATGGCAAGCACTTTACTATTTCTTATAGTAACATTAGAGATCTGAGATCAAACTTTCCTGATGTTCAATCTCTTCTTTTGGACAAATATCCTCACATTCTTGCTCTTTGTGAGACAAATTTAGATTTTTTTTTATCGATAGCAATGATTTACATGTAAAGGATTTAGACTCTTCCATGCATTTGCATGGTCTTGCTATTTTTCTTTGCACGGATCTCCCATTGTATGTATCCTCAGTCTTGAATCCCATGGAAATCCTTTTATCTTTTTGATGTGGTATTTGTTGCACTCCACTTAATATTTGTTCTTTCTATACCGTTCTTACTAGTTTAGCCTAATATAAGGCTTCTGACAGTGACTGCTGCTATTGATGCTATATTCAGCATTATTGATAATGCATTACAACTTCATCTGTCAAGTTCTACCTTTGTCTTAAAATGCTTATCATTCTGACTATCTTTCTCACTTGAATCAAAAAGATCTTGCTGGTGAAATGACTACGGCTATGACAACAATATTCTCTTGTTTTGACTCTTGAGTATATGTCAGACACGGTTAGACAACCGAGAACCACAACCCTCTATATAAAAGCATGTAAGAGATCAGTGGATACACAATCGAGTTAAAACAATGAAAAGAATATGCTTTGTCTTAGTCCTACTCATGACTTCTCCCAAATCCTCGCCTTCCTTACACTTTTTCCTGATAATGCCTTTCATCAACTAGTTTTACTTGATCTAACTTCTGTTCTGAATCATGTTCTATTTCCTCTTCTCCTCCATTGGGTTCTTCTGATCATGTTGAGATTGATTTTTTTTTTTTCTGTTAAGTTTTCAATTGATCGTCCCTTTCATAGGAAGATGTTTAACTACAGGAGGACTGATTGGGATGGGCTTTGCAGTTTCCTATATGATGTTCCATGAGGTCCTATTTTTGATATGTGTCCGAATTTAAGGAGGTTACTGACTGGCCTGTTGGAATTGACACTTTCATTCCTCATCGTTGGTTTCAAACCAAACCTGTTTGTGCTTTTGCCATTGCCTATCAATAATTATTTCAGTCAGTATCGTCGAGATGGTTCTGAGGCTTCTACAGAAGAGCTAGCAATGCCTGCAAGAAAGCAATTTCTGAGGCTAAGTCTAGCTATTCTTAAAGGACTCATGACTATCTCCTCTCAAAATGTTGGCTCTATAAATTTTTGGCGCATCTATAATAGTCTTAATAGTGTTAATAGTGTTAATAGTCTGATGTTAATTTAATGGTTTTAAGGTCATTTCATCTTCGAAGGATAAAGCTGATCTTTTTGCTTATCTTTTTCCTGACATTTTTATCAATAATGCGGTTCTTCCAGATTTTCCTTAGAAAACTGATCACTCTTGATTCTGTAATTATCACTCCAAAGTGATAGAATTCTTACTGGTTTTGATTAATATAAGGCTTCTGGTTCTGATTTGATTCCTGTTGTGTTCCTAAATTTTCTTCTGTCCTCTTGAAATTATTCAATCTGTTTGTCTCGGTCCTGTTTACGTTTTTGTTGGAAGGAGTCCTATCTTTAAAAATGGGATCAATCTGATCCAACTAAATATCATCTTGTTAGTCTTCTGTTGCAAAGTTTTTGAGTGGTTGATCAATGGCAGGTGTGTTCATTTTCTGGAAAGTCTGGGCTTCTTTATTGATGTTCAGTATGGCTTTTGTATTTTCATTCAACAGTTGATCTATTAACTATTGTAACTGAATGGGTATGTCTGTTTATAGATAATTTAGATAAGGGTAGGATCATTGCGGTTGACATTTCAAAGGTGTTTGACAGTGGCATCTTGATCTTCTACATAAAATGAAGTTATATTAGTGGTAAAGTTCTTTAAATTGTTGGGTCTTTTATTTCTGATTGAAGCTTGCAGGTAACTCTTGATGGAGTATTTTTTTTTTTCTATCAATGCTGGTGTTCCTGAGGGCTCTATTCTATGTCAACACTTTTTCTATATAAATAGCCTTCCAGAGAATATTTAGAAAATTAACATTTATACTGATGACACGCTCTTTTCTGGTATTGCTTCTTGCCCGTCTTTCTTGAATCAGTTGAAATATGTAGTTGAATCTAGAAGTTGATTTGGATTCTATTATGGATTGGGATAAGAAATTACTTGATTGTTTAATCCTGTTAAGACTCGGCTATTGAAGTTGTCCCTTTTCTTCCCAAGATTCTTATGGATGGCTCTGCTCTCAATGATAAATCGACTCTAAAACTTCTTGGTCTTTCTTTTTCATTAAATCTTTCTTGGAGTCCATATATTAAATCCACTGCTCTTTCTGATTCTTGTAAAATCAGTTCTCTCTATATTTCTAAACACTTTCTCATACTCAAGGCTATTTTCTATCTCTAAAAATCTACTAACAAGCCATGTATGGAGTAGTGTTGTCATATTTGGACTGGTGAATCTTTTCCATTTAAAGGATCTTGATAAATTACAGAAACTTATCTCTAATTTGATTGGCCCCACACTCTTCATTTTAACCTCTCTGACAGACGTGATGTTGGTAGTCTTTTCTACAAATACAATTATGGCATGTGTTCCTCAGAATTGTTTGATCTATTTCCTGCTTCCTTTGCCCAAGCTCATTTGACTCAGGTCTCCAATTCATTGTTTTAGTACCTCGTATTTTATGCTTATTCCAGTAGCTTCTTTCCAAGGATTGCAAGATTGTGGAACTCTCTCCCTACTCATTGTTTTCCTTCTACCTACCTTCTTGGTCTTTTCAATAAGCATTTCTTGTCTTTGCAATAATCAGTTTTTGTTTTTGTTAGCTCCTTACATCAAGTGGCTTCATGCCTTGTCTCAAGTGATTTCCATAAAAACAAATTTGTCAGCAAGTTGAAATGAACATTGTTGCTGACTATTTCTGTACAAGTTATTCATCTATCCAAAAATTTTACTTGTTATAAACTATTCTTGGTGTATGATTATTTCCTGCTAATTTCAGTGTTGTGTGATTAGTAGTTAAGTGTTTATTGGTTAAATATTCTTACACATGAATACATATATCTATTTTCTTTATTTTTTATTAAAATCGTACCTATTAGAAATTGGCGAATGTTCTTACTAGTCAGTTTTGAGAATTAGGCTTAGTGTCCATTGATAGGTTTTGAATATTGCAATTTTATACCATTTTCTAAAATTTTTATTTGTATTTATTTTATTTTTTCAGAGCAAGTCTCCAATCATTGTCTACGAGGAGAAATGCAGGTTTGATATTGAATGGTTAACAGAATATGCCTGCGATGAAGAGAACATCAACAAAGCACATACTTTGAAGTTTAGTGATCCTGAAAATGACATAGACATTGATCTGACGCCACTTATTCCTGACAAGTGTAAGCATTTTTCCTGTTTGGCTTGAAAAATCTTTTTACCAAAAGCTGGTGTTAACTATCGCATGCTACTCCCACATGTCTCATTTTCATTGTTTTTGAGGTCTTCCTAATTGTTTGGTTTCCCTTATAATATCAGAAAAATTCATATATACACATTTTTAACAATTAACATTCTTTTATCTTCATGGCATACTTTCCATGTTTATATTCTGAGACCAATTTGATTTGAAAATATTTTTTTTTACATTTGAAGACCTAGCACATTCGGATGACATTACATATTGTGTTATGCTAATTATGTAATTTTCAAAGATTTGCACAACTAGGGTGCTAAATTTACACTTTGTTTTTTCTTCCATTGATTAGAGAAAGTTTTAGCATTCTCTTTTTTGCATTATCGAGACGACTATTCGCATCTTGGTTATTTTCACATGGGAGTAGTAGTAGTTAAAATAATACAAATTATTAACCCTCATCTAAAAAAAAAATTCCCAAGCATTTTTTGTATGTTTTACATTATTTTTTCTGATAGTTTATTTCTTTTTCTTTTCTCTAGCCAAACCTTATTCAGTGAATGCGACGGAATCTGACAATACAACGTATACCTACTATTTTGGTCTTAGGTATTCACCAAATGTCTGCAATGATCATGGTACAGATTTTGAACAGTTTAATCCAGCAATCTGTCAAGTGAAAGGAAGTCGGTTGAAATATCTTGGAAGCTTCGATCACTCAGCTCTCAGGTATCAAGGACCCTTTTTTTTTTTTTTTTTTTTTTTTTAATTTTTTTTTTTAAATTTAAGACAGTTTGTATATAATAAAAAATGGAATATTAATTACATACTTGAAAATATTCTATCCCAAACCAAATTTTTTTCACTATATCTAAAAACATAATAGTACTAAATTTATTTTTGTATCTCAGTTAACCACCATATTATGATCATTCAAAATTTGTTAGAAATGAGAATTTGCTGTCTTATTTTGAACTCAATTACTAGTGTACAACTCAAAAATGGAGTCTCAAATGATTGAAAAATCCTTACAAATGTATCATGTTATCTTGTGGTAAATGAAAAATAATTATATTGGAATTATTAGATCTAACAAATTGGTAAAATTCAATTAGTCTGAAAACAACATATAAAAATGCACATTGAAGTGCAACTTTGATACTATGGACTCAAACCCCCCACTCCCCAGTCGTGATCACTGGAAAATGTTAAGTAATGAAATATATTGACAATACAAAAAAAATGATAGGAAGTAGATAACAATGGGAAGTGATAAATCAGTCTTGTTGTACAGACAAGAGATGCAATGATTATATGGGTATTAACTTTTGTTTGGTCAGAGGACGATGAATAGTGAGTTAAAAAAAAAAAAATCATGTGACTGGTTTCAGTGGTCAATATCTGCATCTGTGGTGTTATGTTGAATACAAATTGTAAACCTGGTGCAACCAGATCAGATTGTCTGAAGATGGCTTCTTGATTCAAATGCACTAACACTTTTTTTTTTTTTTTTTTTTTTTTTTTTTTTAAACTCTTTGCACAATTAAATCATGTTCTGCAAAGTCCAAAACAAGACACCCTCCCCTCCCTTTTTTTTTTCTTTTCACCCCCACTTCCCTACTGGCTTCCTAACTTAAAACACCAACTAAGAACATGATAAACTATCCTCTTCGCAGAGCTAAATAGTGTTATGCGGGGCCTGGAATAAAAATAACAAAATCCACAAGTCTTTACTTTTATCTTATCCTACAAAATCAGTAAATCTGGACCCATGAACAAATATAGAAAATGTAAACAACCTGAATTATAAAAACTTTTCTTCATCCTGTCGATAGGTCAACAGAATAAGTCAACTGCCCCCCCCCCCCTGCAGAGGTTAAAAATCCTTTAATGGGGCAACCAGTTAGTCATAGGTTGCATCCTGTAATGCTTTAGGATGTGATCCTGGTGATTGAGCTAACCTAGACCGGAGCGTATAGAAGTCTAGGCACTGCAACAACTCACTTCGGCTCTTACTTTGGCTAGACAGGCGGTCGGAGAGGCCAATCGGTTAGTCACGCCAAGCCCTAGCACTTACACCCAAAATACTAACTACCATAACAAAGATCATCATGATGAGCTCCTTGCCTGGACCAATGTGACTCTTCCTCTCCAGAATTTCCTGTCATCCATCAGCTGCCTCAGAACTTTGGATTCACAGTTGGCATAATGTGCTATTTGCTGGATGTACGTGGATCTAGGTCATCCTTTGCTTGCGTGTCTGTCGTAGTCCATAGCAATAACAAAGAACAAAACTCGTACTCCAACCTTTTTTTCCCCACTACCAAAAATATCAAGTAAGTGCTAGAAGGCAGTGGCATGGGTCAATCAGTTTGAAAGACCAGAAATCAACACTCCATCTGAACATGTGTATTTTTGAGGACATAATGAAGAAATAGGAAGTGCTTGAGAACTTCTTACCAAAAGAGTATATTCTCCATGTAACCCTTACATGGTCAAGGCGAATGGGTTTCCCCCTTACTATGTCCAAAGTTTTTGAAAACGGCAACACCTTCAAACTCAACTGAAAAGGAGCAAAAGTAAGAAAATGTTTTTTGATTCCAATATCAAAATAAAAACACTTTCCTATTCCTTCTGGTCCGTAAGTGACAGTATAGTATCAAGAACTGTCAAGCATGCTCATCTTTCTATTCTGTGGGACCTGACCATCGAATTGTCTGCCACAGTTAAACTGAGTTCTAGAGTTTCGAAAAGATCAACTATGGATCCCATGAAAGTCATTGACTGGAAAACAGTGTACTGCAAGAGAAATCTATCATCTCAATATGTAGTAAATGTATTTAACAGATTCCAAGAACTCTTTGTGACTCTGAACTCTCGGTTAGATTCAAGGAACATGAACTTGATCTATGGAAACTTGATTAGATCTAACGAGGTGGTGGCTCTATCTACACTCCCAGAAAAACCAAAATCACAAAAAGTTAGTTCAGGCATCAAAATCTCAGAAGTTCGAGAAAATCTCAGCAATAAGACCCTTCTGTCACCCTTCTCAAAGCAATAAGTTAGCAGCTACTAAAAAATCCCTTAACCATGCTTATCTTGAGGCAGAAGAAAGGTGTATTAATGGGAAAATAACTGACATTTCCCATCTTCAGCAACACTCTGCAGCTTCGAAAACTATAAATGAACTAGTGGAAAAGGAATCAAAACCTCCAACTATCAAAGGTGGCAGCTGTGAGCAACAGCTTGGTAATTGGCTTTCATTTTAAAACCTCCTTTGTAATCCCGCAACTCTGCCAGACCAAGTGTCCCTCCCAAAAATTGAAATTACAAGTGCTTTGAACATGCCAACAAGAGTACACCTTTCTGAATTTTTGAGATGAGGAGGATTGGTTATTTGTATTATTCATTGGACTACTGTTCTCATCTTGAGTGTGATTTTCACAATGTTTCGGTCGATATAACCTCCGACCTTCTTCAGGTGTATCTTGTCGAACTCTGGAATGTTTCTGTCGAACTCGGGAATTTGGACGGAATTTTGAGCGGAACCCTTTATTTACTTCACGAGGGTAGCGTGCTCTTGAAGAACATCGAAAAGCTGTAGTACGTGGAGACTGAAAAGTCAGGTATAGCTGACCATATATGGAAAAAAAGGGAAACCATCTACTGTTATGGGACAAAGTAAAAATTACAGGAACGGTGGAGAGTAAGACGACTGAAAGAAGCAAAACACATGCTGGGGAATAACCAACTGCTAAGTAGACCTAGTATAGAATTCAATACGATATGGGAACGAGTAATTATAAACAATAGATAATATATACAAGTAATAAGTAAAAACATTAATATATACAAGTAATGAGTAAAAACATTTAATATATACAAGTAATGAGTAAAAACATTTAATATATACAAGTAATGAGTAAAAACATTTAATATATACAAGTAATGAGTAAAAACATTTAATATATACAAGTAATGAGTAAAAACATTTAATATATACAAGTAATGAGTAAAAACATTTAATATATACAAGTAATGAGTAAAAACATTTAATATATACAAGTAATGAGTAAAAACATTTAATATATACAAGTAATGAGTAAAAACATTTAATATATACAAGTAATGAGTAAAAACATTTAATATATACAAGTAATGAGTAAAAACATTTAATATATACAAGTAATGAGTAAAAACATTTAATATATACAAGTAATGAGTAAAAACATTTAATATATACAAGTAATGAGTAAAAACATTTAATATATACAAGTAATGAGTAAAAACATTTAATATATACAAGTAATGAGTAAAAACATTTAATATATACAAGTAATGAGTAAAAACATTTAATATATACAAGTAATGAGTAAAAACATTTAATATATACAAGTAATGAGTAAAAACATTTAATATATACAAGTAATGAGTAAAAACATTTAATATATACAAGTAATGAGTAAAAACATTTAATATATACAAGTAATGAGTAAAAACATTTAATATATACAAGTAATGAGTAAAAACATTTAATATATACAAGTAATGAGTAAAAACATTTAATATATACAAGTAATGAGTAAAAACATTTAATATATACAAGTAATGAGTAAAAACATTTAATATATACAAGTAATGAGTAAAAACATTTAATATATACAAGTAATGAGTAAAAACATTTAATATATACAAGTAATGAGTAAAAACATTTAATATATACAAGTAATGAGTAAAAACATTTAATATATACAAGTAATGAGTAAAAACATTTAATATATACAAGTAATGAGTAAAAACATTTAATATATACAAGTAATGAGTAAAAACATTTAATATATACAAGTAATGAGTAAAAACATTTAATATATACAAGTAATGAGTAAAAACATTTAATATATACAAGTAATGAGTAAAAACATTTAATATATACAAGTAATGAGTAAAAACATTTAATATATACAAGTAATGAGTAAAAACATTTAATATATACAAGTAATGAGTAAAAACATTTAATATATACAAGTAATGAGTAAAAACATTTAATATATACAAGTAATGAGTAAAAACATTTAATATATACAAGTAATGAGTAAAAACATTTAATATATACAAGTAATGAGTAAAAACATTTAATATATACAAGTAATGAGTAAAAACATTTAATATATACAAGTAATGAGTAAAAACATTTAATATATACAAGTAATGAGTAAAAACATTTAATATATACAAGTAATGAGTAAAAACATTTAATATATACAAGTAATGAGTAAAAACATTTAATATATACAAGTAATGAGTAAAAACATTTAATATATACAAGTAATGAGTAAAAACATTTAATATATACAAGTAATGAGTAAAAACATTTAATATATACAAGTAATGAGTAAAAACATTTAATATATACAAGTAATGAGTAAAAACATTTAATATATACAAGTAATGAGTAAAAACATTTAATATATACAAGTAATGAGTAAAAACATTTAATATATACAAGTAATGAGTAAAAACATTTAATATATACAAGTAATGAGTAAAAACATTTAATATATACAAGTAATGAGTAAAAACATTTAATATATACAAGTAATGAGTAAAAACATTTAATATATACAAGTAATGAGTAAAAACATTTAATATATACAAGTAATGAGTAAAAACATTTAATATATACAAGTAATGAGTAAAAACATTTAATATATACAAGTAATGAGTAAAAACATTTAATATATACAAGTAATGAGTAAAAACATTTAATATATACAAGTAATGAGTAAAAACATTTAATATATACAAGTAATGAGTAAAAACATTTAATATATACAAGTAATGAGTAAAAACATTTAATATATACAAGTAATGAGTAAAAACATTTAATATATACAAGTAATGAGTAAAAACATTTAATATATACAAGTAATGAGTAAAAACATTTAATATATACAAGTAATGAGTAAAAACATTTAATATATACAAGTAATAAGTATAGAGATGCATAAACATTAATATATAGTAATAATGAGTAATAAAAGGTGATATTTACAACTAGAGAAAAAGTTGGTATAAGGTTCTTTAAATTCGTACTAGAATTGTCCGTTAAACATAAATGCTCGAAGTCTACATTATATGCAAGTATACCATTCCTGTAATCCTGTTGTAGCCAGGGCGAATGGGTTTCCCCACTGTGTGCATCCCAAATACGGCTCTGAGGTGGAAGCAATGAAAATTTTAAAAGTAATATCAAAAACAGACTGGGGCGCAGACCAAGACACAATGTTAAAAATATACCAGGTACACATAAGATCAAAATTAGATTATGGATGCATCACATATAGCATCTCCAAAAATTATTAACCATACAAACTCAAGGATTGATTTAGTCTGGAGCATATCAAACATCACCCATAGAAAGCTTATACATAGAAGCCAATGACCCCCCTCTACATTTAAGATGGCATAAATTAATAACACAATATTCAGTAAAACTACAAAGTGATCCAAACAACCCAACACATGAAAAACCCTTCAACCTACAATATACAAACTTTTATACCAGCAAACCAAAAACATACCTTCTTTCGGATATCGCATCAAAGAAATATACATTGATGGAGCCAAAACAAAAAAGGAACGGGTGCGGCATGGACAGAACCATCTCCAAATAAGACTTCCCATTGACGCATCAATATACACAGCAGAACTACATGCAATCAAAATGGCACTTGAATTAAGAACAACAATAAGAAAAAATTCATTATATATACCGATTCTTTGTCATGCATCTTAGCTCTAAGAGAAGAACTAAGGCATCCTTATATATTAGATATAATGAACAAATACAATGAAATTATTGAAAAAGGAAAAGAAATAATCTTAGCCTGGATACCAAGTCATGTTGGCATTCCAGGCAATGAAGAAGTTGACAAATTAGCCAAAGAAGCCATTAGCAAAAATATAACCAACATCAAAATACCATACACAGATTTCAGCAGAAAAATAAGGGAATATAACAAAAATAAACTGCAAACAGAATGGGACACATATACCCAAAACAAACTACACGAGCACCAACCCATAAAACTAAAAAACAAAACAATGAAAGGAAGTCTTATTTGAAGATGGTTCTGTCCATGCCGCACCCGTTCCTTTTTTTGTTTTGGCTTCATCAATGTATATTTCTTTGTGTTGTAGGTACTTTTTTCTCAGAGTTTGCCAAAGTGGTTTTTATTTATTAAGTTGTTGGTATTGTTTTTTTTGGTATTTAATAAGAGTCGGATCAGTGCTTGGATCTTTCAAAGTCCATGGTGGTTTGTTGCTTACTGTGTGTGTGACTGTTATTAGGGTTTTCATTAATTTGAGTTAATATTTCTTTGATGCGATATCCGAAAGAAGGTATGTTCTTGGTTTGCTGCCAATTTACCCTATATGTGCTTCAGGGTTGCACTTGCTAACACCACTGCATTTATATTTGCCCTCTATAGGCCCCACAACAGCGGAGTTACCATCTTTAAGAGCATATCTGAGAAAATAGACCACATACTGTCTTCACATTTCTCGACTAACATCCACATCTGTGGTGACTTCAACATCCATAACATGGAATGGCTGACTCATTCAAATAAGACAGATGATGAGGGGAGGTTTTGTCATGATTTTTGCCATTGCTTATGACCTCACTCAGATTGTTCGCGAACCCACCCGTGTGCCCAATACACCCGGTCAATATGCAAGCCTTTTAGACCTTTTTCTCTCAACTTCCCCTGAGCTATGTTCCGTTCATTCTCCTCTAGGATCCTCCGACCACTCTGTTGTATCAGTTAAGATAAACGAAATGTAAGAAGCCCCCAGACGTACCCCCTCCACCGTACTGTATACCGATACTCTATGGCTTCCGTAGATTCATATCTGATTTACCTCTGCACTCCATGTTTAAAAAGGAAGTGTCCTCTATAGTATCAGATCTGACTGAATGGTTAATTGTAGGCATAGACCAATTCATACAATCTAAAAAATTTCAACAAAAACCTAACAGCCAGCCATGGTTCTCCCCAGAATGTGCTGCTGCTATCGCGCACAGAAATCACTTTTTCCATAGCTACCAACGTAATAGATGCACTGAGACTAAAGCTGCTTTCAAGTCTGCCAGCAACCACTGTAAAAGAGTAATAAAAAATGCAAGAGAGCTATATGCCCAGTCTGTTAAATCCAAGGTAGCTGATCAGCGGCTTGGATCCCACCAGTTTTGGCAAATAACAAATAAGATCCTGAACAGAAGTGTGCGTTCTATCCCAACCATTATCAATGGACCAGAGGTCATCTCGTCAGCGTCAGACAAGGCCAAACTATTTGCAAAGAACTTTGCAGCTAATTCTACCTTATGCGACGAAGGCCATCAACTCCCCATATTTCCTCTTATAACACAGAACAAGCTAGGTAACATACAAATATCCGTTCATGAGGTCGCCAAGCTAATAAAGAACCTAGATTCCAGTAAAGCAACTGGCCCTGATGGCATCCCAATTATAGTGTTAAAAAAGCTTCAACCAGAACTTGCTCCCATACTTAGGAAACTATTTAAGCGCTGCCTTAAGGAGAAGTGCTTTGCGACTCCCTGGAAGACCTCATCAGTTTGTCCTGTATTTAAGAATTCAGGTGATAAGTCATCTCCCTCTCAGTACAGACCTATAAGTCTCTTGTGTGTTATGAATAAGTTGCTGGAATCCATATTAAATAGAGAAATAGTCAACCACCTTGGCAGAAATAACCTTAGTGACACACAATATGGTTTCCGCTCTGCAAGATCTACCGCAGATGTGCTGATGGTCATATCCCACAGGATTAGTGAATCTCTTGACAAAGGCTTCCTTTCTAGGGCAATTGCTCTTGACATATCAAAGGCCTTCGACAAGGTATGGCATAAAGGCCTACTTCACAAGATTTCCAGCTCCAGTATAACTGGAAATGTTTTCTCTATCATTAAATCATTTCTCTCTGATAGGCTTATAAGAGTAGTGGTCGATGGACAAAAATTAGAAGCCTGCAGTATTAATGCTGGAGTCCCTCAGGGGTCCATCCTGGGCCCATCTCTCTTCCTGATTTACATCAATGATCTCCCTAAACACATACTTAAATCATTCGTTGACATCTATGCTGATGACACGACCATCTACGGCAACACATCAAAGGTTGTAAATGACAAAGTTCTCTCTGATTCTCTCTCCTCTGATCTCGAGCGCGTGGTTCAGTGGGGGAAGATGTGACTGGTTACCTTTTAATGCATCCAAAACCAAACTTCTATCCTTACATCATCAACGCTCTGATCCCCAGCTGGCATCAATTGTGATGGATGGCTCTCATCTGGGTGAGGCCCCATGTTTTGACAAGCTTCTGGGTTTGACCTTTACTCCTGATCTGAAATGGAACACGTACATCAAGTCTGTTTCCAAGGTTGCTGGAAACATGGTGGGATACTTCTACCGCTCCAGAAGATATCTCACTACTGATGCAATTCTCTATCTATATAAAAGCCAAGTACGTCCAAGGATGGAATACTGTTGCCATATCTGGGCAGGAGCTGCTAAAAACAGCCTATCCTGCCTTGATAGAGTACAAAATAGACTTTGTGGCTTAGTAGGGGATGCCCTTTTCTCTACCCTGCAACCTCTCTCCCACAGAAGAAACGTTGCGAGCCTATCCTTGTTTTATCGTTATTTCCATGGCAGGTGCTCGTCTGAACTCCAATCTCTGGTCCCCCCCTTGCCAATCTTTCCTGAAAAACACCCGTCTAGCTGAATCCACTGAAAAATTTCCCCCACTCTATCTGTGCCTAAATCAAAACGCGGATTCCATGAACAAAGCTTCTTTCTTAGAACTGCACGCCTGTGGAACTCTGTTCCGTCTGCCTGCTTCTCTCCGGACTACAACTTGGATATCTTCAAGTCCAATGTTAACAAATTCCTAATGAACTGCCCCCTTAATTAAACACTTCATCAAATCTCCACACTAACGTAATGTACTTGCAATAACCCTTGTCCCTGAGTGTCTTCCGGGCCTTGATAAGTGGTGATCACTGTGTAAAAAGACGAAGAGAAAATATCGTTCTAATCAAAATCGGACATATCAAATTAACACTCACACCTAATCGAAGCAACAGAAAAACTAAAATGCACTTTTTGCAACAAACAGATGACAATAAAACAGAATGTCAAAAATACGAAACTACCAGAAATAAATATACAGTAAACATAATCAAAGAATTGTTTTACAAGGTGACACCACATCAAATCATCAAATACTTAATTACAACTCTTCAAATCACTTTAAACTGTAAAGACTGAAAAATTTTTAAATACATGACTCTGACAAAAAACAAATCTCAACTAAATACATAGCTTGGCATTTAGTGAACCATAGTGGTTGATATGCCGTGAAGCCCCAATAAACCAACCAACCAACTGTAGTGATGGACCCAGGTTTCATCCTGTGTAATCAGTCTTTTTAAAAACTTTGACTCCTCTTCTTGGCACATCTCCAAATTCATCCTCAAGCACTCGACGTGTTCTCACTTCTGGAATAGTGTGAGCAACCTGGGAATCCATCTGGCAGACACCTTATGCAAATGGTCATGAATGATAGTTTCCACAGACCCTGTACTAATCTTGACATCTTGGGCTATTTGGCGAATAGTAATGCACTGATCTTCCAAAATGGCAGCCTCAACTTGACGGACAGATGCCTCATCAATGGCAGAAGGGGGGGGGCAGGTATGGGAGCTGTTTCCAGACTTACGGCCATGTTTGAACTCACGATGCCAGCGTTTTACAAAGTCATATGATGGGGAACTGACTCAGTTCAAACAACTGTAAAACAGAAACCACAATTAGTTCAGAGCTGTAATTTGCTACATAACCCGTAGAGATATAAATCATTGCACATGCAAAATTTCAGCTAGATCAGACAACTGAAAGTGAGTCAGAGGCATTATTTATAGCACGCCCCTCATACATCACTCAGAAAACTACAGACCAATAGCTCTCACAAGCTGCCCATGCAAAATGTTTGGAAGAATAATCAACTACCATCTTATATGGTATTTAGATAACAAAATAATTTCTAAAACCCAGTTCAGATACAAAAGAAAAAAAAATCGAGGATGTATAGATGCCATCATTAACCTTGAAAATTAAATCAGCTCTCATTAATAAAGAACATGTAACTTTTTTTTTTTTTTTTTTTTTTTTCGATCTTGAGAAAACATGTGAAACTACTTGGAAACACATCATATAAGGTCTCCACAGCATTGGGCTAAGAGGCAGACTACTTGAATTCATAAAAAAACTTCCTAACACAGATCTTTCCCAATCTGCATAGACTCTACTTTATCAGACCCACAAAATCAAGGAGTGCCACAAGGCAGCATATTGTCAACAACTCTTTAACATCAAAATCAACAATATTATAAAGAAAACTCTCCCCTTATATATATATATATATATATATATATAGCTCCTTATACATAGATGACTGCTCAATCAGCTACAGATCAAAATACATTTACACTATCTAAAGAAAATTACAACACAACATAAATAAAATTAATAAATGGGCAACAAAAATGGTTTCAAATTTTCCAAAACTAAAACAAAATGCAAACTCCACCCTGACTCAACCTTACAGACTGAAAGTGAAAAGATTCCATTTCTAAACAAACACAAGCACCTAGGAATCATTTTTCACAAAAAAAATTCATTCCACACATCAATTGTATCAAAACCAAATGCAATAAAACAACTCCTGAATCATTGCCGATACAAATTGGGGAGCTGAGAACACTACTCAAACTATATAGAGCACTAATCTAAAATAGACTATGGCAGCTTTATATATCAATCCACAAGAAAGTCGTATTTAAAAACCCTCAACATAATATGCCACTCCAGACTGATTAGCACTAGGAGCATTTCAAACCTCCCCTCTAGAAAGCTTTATGCAGAAGTGCATGAACCCCCTCCCAATGCTTAGAAACCAAAACTTTGGTCTAAAGTACTACACAAAATAACAGCCAACCCAGCACACAATAGCACTTTAAGCCCAAATCATAAACACATTTTCGCCCAAAAAGAAATTACAGTCCAAACTTTTGGACTCCGAATAAAACCAGACTTCAAAGAAGCGAATCTACCCATAACTAATTTCCATGAAACTGTCCTACTCAAAACCCCTCTCTGGAAAATCATGACCCCCAATATCAATCGAAGTAAATATGAAAAGAAACATACCCATCCAATAACTTACTATGATGGTCTCAATAAAATCAAAGAAGTATACAAACCACACACACACACACAATACAGACGGGTCTAAACAAAATAATGCAACAACCAGTGCAGCAATACTCAAATCAACCAAAAAACAAATAAACCTCCAAAGAGAAACATCAATTTTCAGTGCCAAAATTCATACTCTAATCCTAGCTCTCGATCTAGCCTCCAATAACAAAGAATCCAAATTTATAAATCTTTCAGACTCTCGATCTACTCTAAAAGCTATTGCTATAAAAAATAAAAAGATGGGCAACCCCCTAATCGCAAAATTACTCCACAAATTAACCGAATTAAACAGTAAAAAAAATAATTTTCTGCTGGATACTGAGCCATTCTGTTATCAAAGGTAATGAATTAGCAGATTCAGCAGCAAAAACTACCTTAAATCTCCCAACTAATGCAAATTTTAAAATTCCATACACAGATCTAAAGACGTACCAATGCATACACAACAGAGAAATGGCAAACTTACTGAAATGAACATCCTAACAACAAACTTTACAAAATAATGCCAAAAATTAAAAAACGAACAAAATACAAAACTAAACAGAAAAGTAGTTAAACTAACAAGAATAAAAATAGGCCATACACATTTAACCAACTCGTATTTCCTAAAAAAAAGAAAGCCAACCCATCTGTATATCTTGTCAAACACCACTTACAATAAAACACATACTAATTGAATGTACTGATTTTCTAACAACAAATCATTTCTACAAAGAAAAAATATTAAGGATTTATTCAATAAAAACAATCCCCACATAATTTCCAGTCTTAAAAAAATTGGTCTTTTATAAAAAAATGTACAAAAAATCTTTTTATACAACAGCTCCTTGAATAAACACTCAGTATAAAATAACCCAAAGGGTTGACATGCTGTAAAACCCAACAAAACAAATTGTAAACCAATATTTGCTCATTTACCATCAACACAAGCAGAAAAATATGAAGACAAAGAAAACCATGCCACACATGCATTTTGGGGATTAATAGTTGTCTAAGGGCTGGTATACAACTTAATGATTCATGATGTATTAGAGGTTGAGCTAGATTTTTAACTTTGGTTCATCACAAACAATACACGTTAGTATGCAAGATAAGAGCCATCTTAAGTTAGGAGTTATGCCACAAGATGTTTGTTCATATTACATTTAAATTTCTGCATGTTGGTACAGTTGTGGGAGTAGAAGGAATTCCAAAGACTAGCAACTTAAGCAAACAAGCTAATCAAGAACCTTGATTCCAGTAAAGCAACTGGCCCTGACGGCATCCCAGTTATAGTGTTAAAGCTTCAACCAGAACTTGCTCTCATACTTACGAAACTGTTAAAGCATTGCCTTAAGTGCTTTCCAACACCCTGGAAAACCTCATCAGTATGCCCGGTATTTAAGAATTCAGGTGATAAGTCATCTGCCTCTCAGTACAGACTAATAAGTATTCTGTGTGTCATGAGTAAGTTGCTGGAATCCATATTAGAGAAATAGTCAACCACCTCAGCAGAAATAACCTTCTTAGTGACATGCAATATGGTTTCCGTTCTGCAAGATCTACCTCAGATGTGCTAACGGTTATATCTTCTAGGATTAGTAAATCTCTTGACAAAGGCTTCCTTTCTAGGGCAATTGCTCTTGACATATCAAAGGCCTTCGACAAGGTATGGCATAAAGGCCTACTTCACAAGATTTCCAGCTCCGATATAACTGGAAATGTTTTCTCTATCATTAAATCATTTCTCTCTGATAGGCTTATAAGAGTAGTGGTCCATGGACAAAAATCAGAAGCCTGCAGTATTAATGCTGGAGTCCCTCAGGGGTCCATCCTGGGCCCATCTCTCTTCCTGATTTACATCAATGATCTCCCTAAACACATACTTAAATCATTCGTTGACATCTATGCTGATGACACGACCATCTACGGCAACACATCAAAGGTTGTAAATGACAAAGTTCTCTCTTATTCTCTCTGCTCTGATCTCGAGCACGTGGTTCAGTGGGGGAAGACGTGACTGGTTACCTTTAATGCATCTAAAACCAAGCTCCTATCTTTACATCAACGCTCTGATCCCCAGCTGGCATTAATTGAAATGGATGGCTCTCGTCTAGAAGCCCCATGTTTTGACAAGCTTCTGGGCTTGACCTTTACTCCTGATCTGAAATGGAACATGTACATCAAGTCTGTTGCCAAGGTCACTGGAAAGATGGTGGGATCCTTCTACCGCTCCAGAAGATATCTCACTACTGATGCAATTCTCTATCTATATAAAAGCCAAGTACGTCCAAGGATAGAATACTGCTTCCATATCTGGGGCAGAAGCTGCTAAAAACAGCCTATCCTGCCTTGACAGAGTACAAAAGACATCGTGGCTTAGTAGGGGATGCCCTTTTCTCTTCCCTGCAACCTCTCTCCCACAGAAGAGACGTTGCGAGCCTATCTTTGTTTTATCGTTATTTCCATGGCAGGTGCTCGTCTGAGCTCCAATCTCATGTCCCTACTTGCAATCTTTTACGGAAAAACACCTGTCTAGCTGAAACCACTGTCAAAAATTTTCCCCACTCTTTATCTGTGCCTAAATCAAAACGTAGATTCCATGAACAAAGCTTCTTTCTTAGAACTGCATGCCTGTGGAACTCTGTTCCGTCTGCCTGCTTCCCACCTGACTACAACTTGGATATCTTCAAGTCCAACATAAACAAATTCCTGATGAACTGCCCCCTTAAGTAGACACTTTTATTAAATCCCCACACTAACATACTGTACATGCAATAACCTTTATCCCTGAGTGTCTTCCGGGCCTTGATAAGTGATGCTCACCTTGTAATAAAAATAAAAAAAACTGTTAAAGTTGAAAACTTCTAGTGAACTTTATATTGAAGAGGTGGAATTTTGCTAACTGATTAGTTAGTCTGGGTTATTTACATCGGGAGGGCACCAGTAAAGCAACTTCATCCAAGCTTATTTTTGAATATCTAAAAGATTTGAATGTTGAAGTGACAGTTTCACTGCATCAAAAGTAATTGCAGATATTGCTTGGAAATGAAAAAAAGAGCACTATAATAATAACTGTAATAGTGTTTCTGTAATTAAAGTAGGTAATGTTAGGAGGCAGATCTATTTTTTCTATAAATTTGTTTGCAAAATATTTGATATTTACTTTTCTCTCTCCGAATTTCATCTAATGAACATTATTTTTTTTTTTTTTTGCTCTCTATAGGTACAGCGATGATCGTTTAATGTTGATCTATAAAGGAGGACAATCGTGTTCATCAAATTTTCCACGCATCACTTTCATTGAATTTCATTGTAACAAATCTGCTGGTCAGTGCCATACTTTTTTTTTTTTTTTAATTTTTTTATTTGATTGTCATTTTGATTTAAATTTTTATAAAAAGCCCCACTAAATGGAATGTTTCAAGTGAAATAATGGAGCAGTGTTTAGTCAAATATTATAAGGTGAAAGAGTTAAGTATGTATTTTTAAATTATATATTTATGTAGATGTGCCATGCTTGTAATATGATCTAAACAGCTTTTTGCCAACACACATATACAAACCAAATAAAACTCCTTCACTTTTCACATCCTTCAAGTGTTTGTGATATCTGAAAGAACTTTAAGAATCAAAGTTTTAAATATGAATGCATTTGTACATTCAAAATTCTATACAAGTCGAATTTGTATTGGCACTTTTAAGTCTTCTAATCAGTATAGGTCACTTTTCCCTTTCCTTGTAGGAGGTGGGGTCAAACATGATTTTACAAACTTTCCTATCCTCATGGTTTAGCAGGTCAATTGTCTTCAAATTTCACTTTGTATGATTTTATCCAATCACTTACTTCCAAGTTTTCCGTTACCAAACTTCTGTAACGATTTAACCAGTGCGGATGAATGTTCCATATGACAATACTAACATAACCTATTTATCCTCAAGACAACCTCTGCTGACCAAATAGTGTTTTTCAGTGAAACCTTTGATATAATGTTCTGAGTTTGGTCAGATTTTGCATTGCAGATCTGTTTGATCATGAGTCTGTCATTGCATTCTAGTTGAGTGATAGAGGACTGAATGAGGGAACTGCATTCATTGCTATAGAACGTGACTGATAAGGATGCTATAAAATTTGCTATCTTGTTTGGGAGAAATTATGCCTGATTCAAGCATTTTCTACTCCTAAAGTTAGGGTTCTCGGCTAATTTAACCTTCAGTTCACTACACTTGTGGATCCAATTTTTTTTTTTTTTTTTTTTTTTTTTTACAATCGAATTACCACTGACAAAGGCCCACAAGCCACTCGAAGAGGAGAGGGTTGGCAAGTTTGAGAGGTAGTTTGTGATTAAAAAAAATTTTTTTTGCAATGTCATTTCACTAAAATATTTTTCACAATATTAAAGAAAAAAGAAATGAATCATGTTTAGTCAATATTCTAATTTTAATTTAAGACTAATTTTTCTAAATTTTTTTTAGGATAGCTGGTAATTTTTGTTAACCTGCCCTGTAATACATTTGAAGGTTTTAACCAATCATGCTTTCTGGTTGATATTTTATATAAATTATGAAAAATATTGTTTTTCATTACAGAAGAAAAAAAACTGATAAACAAATATTGAGCAAACTTTTTAGAGTATTAATCTACTCTATCTACTTTAATATTAATAAAAAAAAAAATAAATCTGAAAACAATTTGACTCCATCTTTCTGTATAGTAATTTAATTTTTTTATTTTATTTTATTTTTTCAGTTAATGATGGTAAAGGTAATCCAGTTTTCCGAACAGCTGTTGATTGTAGCTATTATTTTGATTGGGATACAAAATATGCTTGTTTTGATCATCCTGTTCTGCATTCATGCAGTGTCAGCCATAAAGGAAAATTATTTGATCTGTCATCGCTACGCTCTCCTGCAGGTAAGAAAATCTTTCTTTCTAGATCTTGACATTTGTGATGAAGCCATTTTAGTTTCCTCTTTACATAACCATTCTTCACTCTTGCCATGTTTGGTTTGGTATGTGGGTGGAACAACTATTTAAATCGAAATGCTTTTTCCAAGATCAAAAAAAAAAAAAAATTAATTGGCTCCTAAAGCTTTAAAGAATGTACATCTATGAATGTTTTGGACAAATATCCAACTGAACAAACCATGAAAATAACATATTCAACCTCTTTCATACTTTTGTTTACATAATTCAAGTAACTATTTCTCGCACTTAAAATTTATATAAAGGAAAACCTTCAAACAATTGACAAAATTTCATTTTAAGGAAATGATTATACTCTATTGGACAGTTGAATAATTTCATTCACTAGGTCTTAATTTAGAATATGAACAAAAAGACTTCATAAAATTTTTTTTACAATATTGACTTTTAGCATCCGATTTTCCATTTGGTGAACCAAATGCAAGAGAAATCCAGACAATTGCACTTAAGGGAAAAGCGAGGATACTAAAAAGAGCTCTCAGTTGGTTTCAATAAAAAGCAGGGGAATGTTGGCAGCTGGTTTGGCTGCCCTATATTCAGCATTACAATCTTCAAAGAAAATGAAAAGAAAAAATAAAAATGTCTGAGCATAGTATGAAATATTCAAAGCCATTTAGGACAAAAAACCGAAATGAAGTATTTAAGGATATACTTTCAAAGCATTTTTCTTGGCATTTATTTCCATATTTTATAAGTAAATTGTATTAATATACTAGCCTGTATAGAGATGGAACTCTTTCAGATTTTTATTTTGTGTAAAATATATCTTCCTCTTCTCCCACCACTTTTCATCTCCTTTCATTCTCATCTGTTACACCATATTCAATAATGATTGAACATGCATTTCGAAATTGATTTTGAACATTTTTATCAATCAGATTTTTTTTTTTTTTTTAATTTTTTTTTTTTATATAACAAAGGTGAAAATTGGGATGTGCTAAATGGTCATCATTATAATTCAAATGCGGATATTTTTGTAAATGTCTGCCATGACATTATACCTGAAGGTAAAGCTACTGGATGTTCTTCTGATAGTGCCATTTGTATGAAAGGTAAGAAATTTAAAAATTATAATTGCAACTATCAAATAACAAATTATCAGAATTACCTACATTTTCAGTCATGTTTAGTTTAATGTCTGTTTTACATGCTGGCATGCATTGAATTGTTTAGAAATTGACTGACAATTTGCATTGAATGTGATCCATAGTCATTTGATACTCATTAAGCAACATTCTGTAAATTTTAATTTTCTAGCACTTCCTGAAGTCTTCTATTTTACACGTTTTATAGAATCAAAACCATGTAATGAATTTTGTTCAAAATGAGGCATAGTAGCATTATATCTTGATTTTAATTTTCATAAAGGGATGGACAGCATGAAAACAAACCAAAATCTTAACATCTCCATCATTCCAGTATTTGTAGGAGCAATCAGACTTCTGAAAAAGAATTTCAAGAATTATTTAACCAAGTGGAAGAGATACAAACAATTGCACTTAAAAAAGTCAGCCAGAATCTTAAAAATCTCTCGGGTGGATTGTATAAGATCATGAATGAATATCTGGTATTGAAGAGGATACCCTATTCCCAATTGAACAAAATAAAAAAATAAAAAAAAAAAAAAATTTTAAAGTACAAAACGGTTGTTTGGGGAATTTATTTTACAAATCTCAAAATGGATATTCTAGTTGAGTACAAGCTAAAAAAAAAATGTACAAATAAAAATTAAAATGCCTTCACTGCATATAAAGCAGTAATCTTAATTTGTTTTTCTCTTTTTAGACATTCAAGGCAAGCCTGTGAATCTTGGACGTTATACACAAGGACCGGTGTACAATCCAGTTAATAGCTATATTCAATTAACTTATTCAGAAGGAGATAAATGTGGTGACAAAAAGTACAAGACAATCATCACCTTTTATTGCCATCCTGGTAAGTAAATATTCAAACTTAGTTTCATGGATTCAAGGAATCTTAGATTCTAATATTACTGTTTTTAACTGAATGTACATATGTGTAATCTATTTAATATTAGCTAGTTTTGAATAATGGTTATTGCTGTTTGGTTGCACTTCAAGAATTGTTAAAGTAAACACTGTCTGGTCTCATTAGAAATGAAATCCATTGAACATAGGAATTACAGATATAGCAGACAGATGAGGAATTGCATTGTCAGAGAATGAAAGGATTTTAGTTATAAGTCAGTGGCAAGAAATGAAGCCAAAGAGGCAGTTTAATATGGGATAAAGGATTAGAACAAATCGAGATTTTTTTTAATGTAACCAGACTAAACCTAAAATATGGAAGGTGATGTAGTTCAAGTGTGGCTGAATTGTTTTATTACAAATAGTTTAATTTGATTTTAGTTTCTCCAACTGTTCAAATCTCACTTAGACCTTCACCACTAGACACTCAACATCACAAGCTAGACAAGAAATCCATGCACCCCATGATATAACAAAAATATTGAAATGTCAAAGTTTGTTAATCAAAAAGGTTTTAGATTTTTTTCTATTTGTTGATTGCTTTTCCTTTTCCTCTCCTTTCAATTTCCTCCAGGTCAGTTAAACAGCATTCCTGTTTTGATTTCAACATCTGAATGTAATTACTATTTGGAATGGCACACAGCTGCTGCATGTGTACAGATGCAAATATTTGGTGCTAATTGCCGTTTATCTGATGATACTTTGGGTAAGTTTGGAATGAACATTTTTTTTTAACTTATTTTATTTGACAAATTGTTTTTTTAATTTCATCAAAGGCCTCAATTACTTTCATTCAATTAAACCTTTTAATTTGAATGGAACTTTTTTAAAACTTAGTAATATACAACAATTTTTTTAGTTTTAACATTGATAAAACAAAACCTTAAACATTTGTCTACTTACAACCACTGTCAAATTTCCCCCATATCTTTATCTGTGCCCAAAACTAAACACAAATTCCATACTGTTTCTTCCATAAACAGTTTCTTATAACTACCTACTTGTAGAACTCTATACTGCAGGGCTGCTTCTCAACTACATGGTCACTTTCAAGTCCAATGAAAACTAGTTCTTAAATAATCCTGTCCTCTTAAATAATGATATACTACCCAATTTTCTTCATTATTGTTCATTACGGTGTTTCACCAACCACTTGACGCTCATTAATCCTTATTCTCAAATGGCCTTCAAGCCTTAATAAGTGGTTACTCCCTTGTACAAAAAATTTAAACTTTTTTTTTTTTTTTTTTCCCCCTTTTGCATAACATTCTTTTGTGTTGGTATGGTTGCTCGGCGTTTCCATGTGTTTTTATCTTAAAATATATAAAACTATAAACTGTAAACGTTTTTATTAGTTCATCTTTCCCATTGTTTTAAGTAGTTTTATAGATTTGAATGATTCATGCAAACCAAACCTAAAAATAAGTCATCAACAGGTTAGAAAAATATTTAAATGAAATTTATTTATAAACACTTTAATAGAAAGCAACTCAATCTTAATTAAAATCAATGATCTAAAAATCAAGGCTAATCCTTTAATTGAAGAGCATATTTATTTTTAAACAATCCTCTTCATGGGATAATGAAAGCATAAAAAACTGGACAATGCTGGGTAGGTATAAACAGTTTATCATAAATCAGTATCCCTACATAGCATTGCCCTGGAGTGTTACTTTAATTATTGTTTAGCTTTGTTTCTTTTTCTTTAATTATGCATTTTTTTTACCAAACTTTTTAAATTTTTAAATAAGATTTTGTAGGATAACTTTAATTATGGTATTGTTTGGTCATGAAACTTTGAAATTTTAAAATATAAAACTATAACTGATTTTGTTAAAGTATGGTAATCTGTAAAATTATTGGATGTAAATAGCTTTCAAAACTTTTAAGCAATGCATCAAGATTTGCTAAGAATTTTAAACGCAGAAATAACTTTCTATTTAACAGGTCAAGTAATAAATGTCAAGTGCTTCTAAATTTTGAAGGGTCATGAAAATTCATTTTTTTTCCTACTATTAATAAAATTAAAATGGCTGACTTTTACATAAAGATAGACATTCTGGTAAATTAATTTTGTAATTGAGTTTTAATGGAATCTTAATATTTCAACATTTATTTTGCACTGTTGCATTTTTTTGTATCAAATATTCGATTAATAGTAAATAAAAAAATAATTCAATCTATTCAAAGTGAATGCAAAAATATTTACACCTGAAATTCTCATAATCTCTTGAATATCGATAAGCAAATAGTTTCCGAAGATTTAGTCTTAAATCTGGCATTGCTAATTTTCTTTATATCCAAAAAAACTCTAATCAAACATCATTGGAAAGAGCATAAAAAACAAAAATGGTCTTTAGATTTTACAATAGGTGTATTAGAACTGGAGTTATGACCAAAGTATTGGTAAATGCATGGTTCACTGGACAGTTTGTATACATTTGAATAGGACTGACTTAAGACAAACTTGTGACTGAAAATGGCAGGAAACAGAACTACCCGTCTTTAAAAAGCTGTATCTTCAGATTTTTGAAGATGAAATTTTGAACACATTATCACAACACCATGAAGGTTCAGATGGCTGTATTTACAACCATCTTGCTTGGTAACTTAAGAACTAATTAACATACTTAGCATATGTTTTATTTTAATGACTAAATAGAAACATAAAAATAGCTTTAAAAAAATGGAAGATGAGGCTTTATCATAATGTAAAGAATCATATGAAGTGAATATTTGTCATCACACCGTGAAAAATCCAAGATGGCAACCACAACACAATTCATAGAAATGAACAAAATATGGCTTGTAGTATATGAAAGAAAATTTTGTACAGATTGCAATTGTTTTCAAGCACATTAAAAATTGCAGTATTGCAAGAATTTTCCATTAAGCCTAAATCAGAGTGGTGAGCCTTTCATTATACAAACCATCTTAAAACTACACATAATTACGTAAAAAATAAAATAAAACAGGATTTATTCCTCATAAAAAAAAATTGGGTAACTTCCCTAAAACATTAAGCAATCCTAAAATCTAAGATGTTAATATATATATATAAACACACTTATACACGCATAATTTAATTTCTGCCAAGTTTTTCAGTATGTTAATATTTAATTGCCAAAAATAGAATCGCACCATATTTTGGGGAGACAATTGACATGAAAGAGGCTGTGATGAGCGTCATTGACTCGCTCGCACAAGAGGATTTCCATGGGGCCTTCCAGAAGTTGTTGGAACAGTACAAGTACATTGCAGCCGGAGGAGATTACTTCGAATGGGACTAGTTTCATGTGTACTAGCAATGCAAGTGACTATACAAAAAAAGTCTGCAAACTTATTGACGGCACCTTGTATTTATAGAAAAGACTGAGATGAGCAACATCACGTCTATGAGAAGTTTCTGAGAAGATAGTAAGGCCTATTAAATTGCCGATTTGTTTCTGCATCTTATCAAGAACACTAAAATGAGAATCCACCAGCCCAAATATAAACAATACTTCATACATGGTTTGATAGATTTGTAGAGATAATAGCCTTAGGTGTGAGAAAGTCTTTAGTGATAGAGAACTTACTTTACAAGAAGTAGAAAGAGTGATGTATGTACTAAGATTTGATGAGAAATAAAAACCCAAGAAGCTTCAGTTGATTTTTTTTTTTTTTTTTTTTTTTTTTTTCATGAGCATAGCCATCTATGAGAATCTCAGGAAGAATTGAAAGACTTAACTTGTCTTAACAGGTTTAAATGAAACAAACCACTTCGTACTTTAATCTACAACTGTAACCAGGTCAAATTCTAGGTTAACTGCATATTTCAAATGATCTGAGGGAGATGGGCAAAAAAAAGCAACATTAGAATAGTGGGATCATCAGCATAGATGTTGATATAGAGAATAGTTAGACCTGAAGTAAAGCCCTGAGGAGCACCAGAAAAGAAAATGAAACACCAGAGTTACTCATAAGTGTTGATCAGATAGAAAAGACCTAATGTTAAGAACTTTACCACCAATACCATAACATCAAAGTTTATGTAGAAAACCAGAATGCCACACTGTCAGATAAATGTCAAGTGCAACAGGCCTACCCTTTCCTGAATTATCCATAAACCGACAGATCTGCTAAATTACAACAGTTGAAAATCAGCAGTTAAATGAAAGTCATACTGAATATCACTAAAGAAACACAGAATTTCCATAAAATCGACAAGCTTGCTGTTGACTAAGCTTTCAAAAACTTTGCTGATAAGGAGACTAACAGGATGATACTTGAGTCAGATCAATCACCAGCCTTTTTAAAGATAAGAACAGAAGACTCTTTCCAACAAGAATGGAAACATGATTTTGATAAACAGATTGAATAATTTTGAGAGGTTAGAAGAAAGTTTAGGAGCACATTTGAGAACTGGGGTTAAATTTGAACCAGAAGCCTTAAACTGGTCAAGATCAGAAAGAACCCTAGCAATTATCTTTGGATTGATAATTATAGAATCAAGAGACTTATTAGTTTTCAAAGGAAAATCAGGAAGAACAGCGCCAGAATAATCAATAGAAAAATTGTCAGCAAAGAGATCAGCTTTATCTAGAAAAGATGAAATAAACTGAAAACCATTAGAGGTGGAATAGCAAACTTGCCACTATTAATAACTTATAGATTCTCCAAAAATCAAGTTTGAATCCTGATAATGATTTTTTATTTATTTTATTTTATTTATTTATTTTTTTTTTAAGGTTATAATTTTGATTTATCACCTTTGACTAAGAACGGAACAGAAAAATATGAAGTTAGTGCCGGATCTTACATCTACTACTTAAATGTATGCAAGAGTGTAAAAGGTACAGCTTGTCACTCTCCAGCAACTGGTGTTTGTCAAACAAAATCTGAACAGTAAGTGACAAATTTTATTGTTTTAGAATTTTCTATTTGAATTATTCAGACTACTATTCTCATCTTATTTTAGAGGATGTAATCGCAGACTTTAGATGCGTCTTAAATGTTGGAATGTGTATGGAATTTCAAACTACACCTTTTATTTAATCTGCAGGGGGTAGGGTTCTAAGTCAGTCATCCATGACTGGATAGAAGTGTTAAGGACTTTTATTTTATATTTGGTATCAACCTTCAACCCTGGAAGACTGTCACATAGAACTGATTTTTACTCATTGCATCACATGGATTGAATAAAGGGTTCAATTTGAAATTGTGTATAGATTCTAGGTGTACACTTTGGTTGACACTCCTCACCTTAATAGACTCAATGGACTTCAATGATAAGCATGCCATTATACATTTGAATTTTACTATTCTCTTTGATCTCTTCTCAAAATATAAAAATATTAATATCAATACCACTATTTGCTCTTTCAACTTCACCTGAGGGCATTTCATTTAAATGCTTTTAGCATGGAGTCACGATATCATCAATCTTTATAAAAACCTTTTTGTACGGTAGTCCTGGTTATCCACTTATTTTCATTTCATCTATCTAAACAGTCATCAAAGTTTCTAATAGCATTTTCATTTTTTAACTAAAGGATTCGTCTTAACCTATTTATGTTATGTGACTTGGAAATTTTCACAATTTATCATCTCCAATTTTTTCTCGTCATCCATAAAATTTAACCCCCTACCTCCAGAGTGTTGCAGATGCTTGAAAGCTTAGTGATTAAATTATCTCAAATTAAAAGGTGCTAGTTAGAGCTATGACAACAGCATGTTCTTTTACTTGTTTTGATTCTCGGATATATATCCATTGATATCGTATGTTTTTATGTAGTGGTGTGATTCTCGGTTGATTGTCTGTCAGATATATACTAGAGTCAAAACAATTAAAAGAATATGCTGTTATAGCCCTAGTGATGCCAGATGGACCAGACAATTTTATGAGTGTATATTAAAAAAACGCAATATTTTTGTTAAACATCTATATTTGAAGCTCCATCCATTTGTAGGTTTATCAATTTGTCATGCTTAAATTTTAAATACAACTTTTCTCATTAAGAATGCAGTGTGACTGAGCATTAAAAATTTTATTTTGTCTTTTGTAATGTTTTAATTCTAAATTTTGTTTTCTCCTCCAAATCTGTCAGTTTTGCCAAAAATACTGGTGTTGCCAATGGCAATCTGATCTACTATAATGGCATCCTGAAATTGGTTTATAAAGATGGTGACAATTATCGTAGTAATCCTCCAGCTCCGAGAACAACAGTGATCACGTTTTTATGCGACATGAAATCAAAAATAGGTCATCCAGAGTTCATACAAGAAACTAATAGGACATATTGGTTTTCTTGGTATACTAAGTATGCTTGCACGTCTCCACCAGTTGAGTGCACTTTTAAAGATAAAATAAACAACAAACAGTATGACTTATCGCAGTAAGTATTGCTTTATTTCATCTAATTATATTCAAGAATCAACTCTTCCAGAAATTTTAACTTTTCTACAGATTTTCCTAAGATGTTGTGACTTAATTTTTTTGTTTTACTCCAGAGAAAAAAAAATATCACTAGAAAATACTTGTATTATAAATGAACTAATAACGTTTCTTGCTACATTATTCTAATACATGAGCTGCCTCAAGAATTTTATAGTTCTGGTATTAAAGGATAAGTTTCTTTTAATTTTTTATATACTAATCATTTGTTTTAATTTTTTTATACTAATCAAGGACCACAGAAAATATGCAGTTTACTTGCGCCAACTGTAAACAAATGTGTCAAACCTCTGATATAGGGAAATGCTTTTTTTTTTCTTTTTTTTTTTTTCCAAAATATTTTAGAAACAAACCTTCCTTATTTATCAAACTGAAGATTTTATTTAGGTTGTATGTTTTATCCCAAATTGTTTGTTATCCATTTTTTTAGTCTGCACAGCTCAACTGAAAGGAACTAGTGTAAACCTGAAGTTCTCTTCAATTTGCTTATTTTCTGGGGTCCTTGAAACCTAATTGGTTCTATTTCCCTCCTTTCCTTAGTTTTCATTTTAATTTCTAATTTTTCAAAAATTAGTATTATATATGAAGCTAATGTTTATAGGTTTGAATAAAGAACAATAGAATTATAACTATGCTTACTAAAATAATTGTCGGACATCATCTTTACTCTTGTAATTGACAGTTTATTTCTATATAATAAACATTGCTCATGTATATAAGGCCCCCCTGATAAAACTGAGCCATTATAAGGCCAGTTTTATCATTTTTTATATTAACTTTACCTTTTGTATCTTAAAAGTATGTATTTGTAGAATGAATTTCACATATCAAAACTCTAAAATCCCCTTAAAACTGTATCCTTAATGCTAGAAAAGCTCTCTTCATGGCAAAAACAGTCTATTCTAACATTTTCCTAACCCATAAGTTTATCTATGAACACATCTATAATACTGTATTTTTAAGCCTGTTTAATTAACTAAAACTTTTCCGCAAAGACAAAAATACTTTCACTATTCTTACTACGCAATAAGACTTATCTATTTCATACCATGTAGCAAATACATCGATAAGACGCAACATTTTTTTACATAGGAGTCTAAAAAACGTTAAATTGGGCAATATTAAAAATGCACTTATTTTGTATGTTTGAATTTAATCATAATTTTGACTTCACTGAGGCCACATATCCAACAAAGATATTTTGTGGAAGCAGCTTTGATTTCCCACTCGAACAATATTGAGCAACAATTTGGATAGTGTCAAATCCATTCTACTTAATAAAAAAATATTATCAAACATTTATCGACTGATCTTTATTTTAAATTAAACGAGTATTTGAAAAAGACAATTATACTTGTAATTTTTATATACATTATATGGAGTAAAAATAATAAAATATAATTAAAATAACATAATTATTAATAAACAATTTTTTAAAATATTTCGTACAACTGAAATGTACATAATTACTTATGCAGTTTACAGCATGTTTCTGTATTAATGATTTAAGAATGTTTGACCATTTTAATGTGAACTTGCATAAAAATTTATAGAAGTTTTGTATGGATTTGTTAATCTATTTTGTTTAAAATTTTATTTCTTTCCATATTTTTTTAAGGCTGTCATTATTACATACAAATTGGAATGTTCAGGATAATTCTGACAGTAATGAAAAGAAAAACTACTATATTAACGTCTGCCGACCATTATCCCATGTTGCTATACAGCATGGATGCAGCTCGGTTGCCGGTGTTTGTGCAACACACTTTGTTAATGGAAAGGCAAGTCTTTTTGTTTTTAACGTTCTTTTTTGTTTAAAACAAATGTTTTTAATTTCTTTTAATTATCAGAATTAAAAAAATTATACTTTTCAAAATAAGTTTAATTCCATATCTTTTGGCAAAATTAAATGACCCCCCCCCCCTCCGTGTTAGAATACAATCTGAAGATTGTATTTGGATTATTCGGTGTACTGTTCTTATCTTGGATATTAATTTCACAGCATTTTTGCTGATCTAACCTTGACAGTGGTGCAAGAGTTCGAAGTGTTTAGTAAATCTTTTCTAAGTGGCAGTCTTTTGAAGATTGAAAATCAATACTCATTATCATGATACAAGAAAATTAAGAATTAAGACCTCTACCCATTTATCACCTACAGTACGAAAGCAAACTGCCCATGTAGATTAAATAAAAGCTTCTATTAAATTCCATACAGATTGGAGTTCAACAAGACTCACCTGAAGGTCAGGTTATATCAGCCAAAATATTGTGAGAATAACATCAAGATTAGAAATAAACTTTAAATATGTATGAATAATTTTTGTGTAGTGTCTATTTACATCTTTTATGTGTATATAATTCTAATTTTTTTATTTTTTGAATAGCATAAAGTATTTATATCTTCCTAACTGTACAATGTCAAATATCTGATTTAGCTTCCTTTTTCATTCTGTTTTTATAAAACAAATTTCAAAAATGTATAAATCATGCTTTTTTATATTTTGATAATCTGTTCATGTTATGATGTAATCTTTTGTAGGAAGTTATTATGAATGAAAACTTGGGTCAACCAATCTCTGAACCAACCCTGATTGGCAACGGATCTGATTTGGTGCTTAGATACACAAATGGAAAACAGTGCATAGATTCTGATAACAAAACCACTAACTACTCTGCTACTATTCATTTCCGCTGCAAAAAGACCATGCTAGTAAGGCTTTTACAGAATGCAACAAATTTTTTTTTTTTACTTGATTTGTTAGTTGGTCAAAATGAGTTCAATTTATAATCAATATTTTTTTTAAATGGGGTGGGGGTGGTAAATTTTTAAACAATTGTATTTTTTCTTGACCAATAACTTTAAATTGTATTGTTAGTAAAACTAGATTAATTTTTAATTTGTTATAAAGTCAAATTACTGTGCACATGTATGCATATCTTGATTGGTTTTAGTTTAGAATGGAAATCAGTATTGTAATTTTAGTATTGTTCATTTATAGAATTCTTTACTGACATCACCCCAGAAATGAGATTTCATCACAGATGGTGGTTAGATGTCTGAAAATGCAACTTATAGAAACAGAAAATGAACAGTTTTAACTCCTGACTTTAGCCTTGCCTTGATACATTACATAGTGCCACAATGGATTGCATGTTGGTCTCGATATTTTGTTTATAAACACTCCTTAGATTATAGTAATTTATAATTGCTATTGGATTTGAGGTCTAGATTGAAGGATGGAAAACAAAACAGGACAAGCACTCATAAGAATATTTAGTTTTAGATATACTAGCAATAATATATTCCTTCCAGTCATAATTTTTCTAAGACACATGGTTCTAATGGACAGTTGATTGTGACAATTTCTAGTTCTAAATTATAACAAAAAAGGAGGTAATACTTGGGAGGAGGGTCTTGTAAAACAGAACAGATACTATACTACCCCCCCCTCCTCTGAATTTAGCATTGGAAGATAATAGTGGTGGGGGGCACAGATGTATCTACTGTAACTCTATGCAAGCCGTGAGTAACTTATGATGCCCTAGAGTGGTATTTTGGTAACTGAGCTATTTTTCCACTTCAGCCCTTACTTCAGTCACATAAGGCACAAAAGGTCTATGCTAACATTGCTTTTTGCAACAATACTTAGACGGTTGTGTGCTCAGTGGGACTTTTTGTGACTGAGCAGCCTTTTCAGGATAGCACTGCTCACCTAAGAATTTAGGAGGGGGACAAGAAAATGCTTCCTAAACAAGGTTGCCTTTGACCTGCAGCTGACGGCTGTCCATATTAACAGGAACAGAAGATATTATGCTAAACGACACTCATTCCAGCTCTGTTGCTGGAATGTGAGAACACTTATTGACAATGGTAAAAGACTAGATTGGAAGACTGCAATTTTTGGCTAAGGAATTGCGAAGACAAAATGTAGACATTGCTGCACTCTGAGACGCATTTCACAGTTGAGGATCAACTGGTTGAGCGTGAATCCGGTTAAATGATCTTCTGATCTGGTAGATCTGTAAAGGAGAGGCGTGAGGCTGGTGTGTGCTTTGCAGTTAAGCACTTAATCGACAAGATCAAACAGCCAGTTGGCAGAAATGATCATGCAATAAGATTGAAAATTCCTCTTGCTGCTGGTCGTTACATGAATGTTCTTTCTGTCTATGCGCCGACTCTTACTTTGTTTGAAAACTATATTACTACTTTTATTCATATGCTAAGATCTGTTATCACCAGTTTGCCAAGTGCTGAGTTTGGTGGTTCTTGGTGACTTCAATGTACAGGTCGGATTAAACAAGACTTGGTCTCTGCTGGGTTATCACATTGGCAGTCAATTCAGATGGTCTGCTGCTCCTCCATCTCTGCAGTCAACTAAATTTTATCACAATACTTTTTTTCACCAGAAGAACAAGGAGACCTGGTTCGATCCCCAGGCTAAACATGGCCATTTGCTTGATTACATACTGTGTAGACATGGTGATCTTGGAAATTTTTGCAAAGTTAGAGTAATATGTGGTACTGATCATTTTATTTGCAAGAAAAGCGGTTTCAATGGAGTCGGTTCCTAAGTGTATTGATCTCTCCAAATTGAAGGATCCTGTTGTATGAAATTCCTTGAAATCTGCTTCTAACCAGGTGGATTTCTCAGATTGTGATTGGGAGACAGTAAGAGATACAATATACCAAAAAGGTGTTGAAACTCTTGGATTGAAGGTTCCCACACATCGAGATTGGTTTGCTGATAACTCCAATCAAATTAACCTTCAAATTGATAGAAACCAGAAAGCTTATTTGAAACTTCACTTTTGAACAGGCCAGCTTTCGCTGCTCACTTCTGTATGTAGTGAGGTTTAGTGTTATGTGCGCCTCTGGTCCGAAATCCTCTTCAACTACACCACTTCTGGCAAAGGATGAGAGAACCTTGCTGAAAACCTCAGATGAAATTATGCATAGATGGCATGAACACTTCGGTGATCTTTTCCTCAACCCATCCAATATTGATGTTGCTGCAATAGAAAGTATCTCTCAGTGTTTCATCTGAAACTTGATGCTGAGCCAACTCTCGTAGAAACAGTTGACTGCATAAAACAAACTTGAACAAAGCCCCTGAGCTGGATGGCATTCCTGTTGAGCTGCTGAAACATGGTAGTGTCAATGTACATTGTGTGGTCCACTCTTTGATACTGTCAGTATGGTAGGGTGACCCAGTTGCCAAAGACTGGATAGATGTCCTCCTGATTATGTTGTACAAAGGAAAAGGTGCAAGGTCTGATTGTGGAAATTATCAAGGTATCTCGCTGACTGTGGTTGGAAAGGTAGTTGCACGGCTCTTGCTAAGCTGATTGGAGAAGTATATCTGTCCTGATATCCTTCTGGCATCCCAGTCTTGTTTTAGAGGTGGACAAGGGATTGTGGATATAGTGTTTTCTGCTAGACAGCTTTTGGAAAAGTGTATTGAACAGTGTATGCCTCTTTGCCAGATGTTTGTGGATTTAACCAAGGTGTTTGCCACAGTCAACCGTGAGGTTCTCTGGAAAGTGCTGGAAAAATTTGGCTGTGCACCTGCTTTTACGGAAAAGTTCAAGCAACTTCATAATATGAAGGGTTGTGTTGACTTCAATAGTCAGTTATTGGAAGAATTCCCCATTGATAATGGAGTGAAGCAGGGTGATATAGCTGCACCAACATTGTTTTTGCTCTGACTGCTGTGCTCTGGTATAGTTTCCACGATTGCGATGTTGGTGTTTATATTAGATTCTGAACGACTGGAAAGGTGTTCAACCTCAGATTCCAAGCCAAAGCACTTGTTAAGTGAGCTGTTGTATTCTGACCTGGCGATACATTCCCCAGTAGATATGCAATTAGTGATGGATTTCTTCACAAATGCTTGTAACTGCTTCAGACTGACAGTTGGCATTAAGAAAACTAAGGTCATGTACACTCCTGTGCCTAGTGATCTGTATGTGGAGTTTTCTGCAAAAACAAACAGCCCCCTTCCCTTCTCCTTTTTTTTTCCTTCCCAACCCCATCGGTGGGGCATTAGAATAGTCCCCCTGCAGAGAGTAAAAGCCTCAATGGGGCCACCGGTTGGCCGTGGGTGGCGACCCGTAATGCCTAGGAAAAGGATCTTGGTGGCTGAGCAACTGATATCTAGGGAAATTGAAGTTGCAACACTTCACTTTGGCCTTGTACAAGACTAGACGGACGGTCGGAGGGGCCCAATCCGATCAATCGGCTAGTTACCTCAAGCCCTAACACATCTACTTTTCTATCGATTTCCTCCAAACTGTAACAAATACATTTCTACCCTGTACCACTATAAACTATGTACATATTTCTCCTCTTTTCCATATGTTAGGTGGTGGTTAGGGTCAAATGTGCCAAACGAATAGTCATGACATAGCTGTATAGTGCCGGAAGTTATTACAAATTACTTGGATTGTGTAACCTAAGGAATATAGGTGCTCATGGCTCCCATTTGGGGCATGGCTACTGTTTTATGTAGCCCTGGCATGACAAGGCGAATGGGTTTCCCCCCTTAACATGCCCCAATATTGGACTCCGAGGTGGGTGGGGAGCATAAACAATGAATTTTGAAATATACATATATGGCCAATTATAAAAATTCCAAGCGCTTACACATTGACTCCAATAGTTCAGATAATGAACTACACCAAACATTCTTAAAATTTATTGTATTCGAATCCACCGAAGAAACCAATATAACTGACTTATCACCGTTTATTATACACAAAATTATATCGGCATATATTACCCCCCAAAATGTAAAAACTTTAAAAAATAAAACCCTACTGGTGGAAGTGGAAAGAGAAAAACATGCCACTTTTCTCCTAGGAATGAAAACTTTCCACAACATAAATATTAAGATTTATCCATTCAAGAATCTGAATACATCCAAAGGTGTAGTAAAATCGAAAGACCTCTCAATGTGCACTACTGAAGAGATAACAAAAGAACTTAAAAATCAAGGAGTAATAAACGTTAAAAGAATTACAATAAAAAAGGAATCAGACTATATATACGAACACTTACATTATGCAGTTCGATAAACCCACTGTCCCAAAAGAAATCAAAATTGGGTTCAACGTTGAAAAAATTGAACCCTTTATACCAAACCCACTTCGGTGCTTTAAATGCCAGAAGTTTGGGCACCATGAGATGCATGTAGTGGACGAGCAGTGTGCAGCAGATGTGGCCAGAGAGATTCGGACCACACTGTTAATGACTGCAATCTCGATTGCAAATGTGCAAATTGTGGAGAAAACCATCCTGCTTATGCTAGAGCATGCAGAATCTGGAAGAAAAAAGGATTTAGTGTCAAAACATACCAAAAACATTTCCTTCCTCGAAGCCAGGAAAATAGATGGATGCATGAAGGAAAAGACGTACTCTCAAGTCACAAAGTTGTATATCATCTAACATCACTAACCAAGACTCCAAATATGAAATACTTGGGACCAAACGACTAGCTCAAATTTATAAATGAAATCAAACCAATCATATCAAATTAATCATCCCGTTAAATCAACAACTAACATTACCAATAAAACAAATTCTCGACCAAAATCAGAACATCAAAAGTCAATCAAAAGAAAGACCACAAAAATCACCAGTACGTCATACAGATGCTGAAAAAGACAAAACTAAGGAAAAACAAAATCACTCAAAAGAAAGACCACACAGATCACCAATACGTCTTCCCCATGGGGGGAAAAAAAAACTTGAAAAACAAACAAAATACATCTACCAAAAAACAAAAATATAAAATTACCACAAACAAAAGCCACTACTACTACTACAAATAGATTTACGGAATTAGAAGACATGGAAACTGAAGTTACTCCTCAAACCAATAAAAAAATCATGAATTACAAGATAATCCAATGGAATTGCTGTGGATTGAAGGCAAATTACAATTAAATTTTATTGGTGCAAACCAAATTTAATTCTTTGGTTATTTGTTTCTAAGAAACCTTCCTTAAGAATGAGGACAATTTGAATATAAAACACTATCAACAATATAACTACATTCATAATACAGGACTTAGAGCCTCTGGTGCTGTATCAGTATTCATTAAAAATAACATACCCCAGAGCCAAATTGAATTAAAAACAAATTTGCAAGCAGTTGCCATAAGAGCAACTTTACACAAACCGATAAGCATTTGTTCTTTATACATACCTCCACATGAACAAATAGATGAAAATGAATTGGAAAACTTAATAGGGCAAATACCCAAACCTTTTGTTTTCCTAGGGGACTTTAATAGTCACAACATCTTATGGGGATGCAAGGAAACGTATAGAAAGGGAAAGAAAATTGAAAATCTAATAAATCTATGCTTGCTCAACCAAAAAGAAACCACTCACATCAATCCAACAAATGGATCACTTAGTTCGTTTGATTTAACTATGTGACCCTTCCACTTATCTGGATTTTTCTTGGAGCGTATTTGACGATGCCTGTGGTTAGTGATCACTACCCAATCCTTAAAAGCCATGAAAAAATATTTGAACATCCATCAACATGGAAGCTTAACAAAGCCAACTGGGAAAAATTCAAGACTCTCTGCTCAGAACAACTGACAGAAAACATTGATACAATCGAAACATTTACACAAGCATTAATATTAAGAGTGCATTCCCAAAAACACTACTTCAGGAAAAAAGAATAGACCATGGTTTAACAAAGAATGTAAAGAATCAATAAATCTACGAAAAGTAGCATTAAGAAAATTTAATAAAGAACCAACAACAAGCAACTTAATTGAATACAAATTACGTAGAGCAAAATCACGCAGAATAATAAAGCCAAAAAAGAATGCTGGAAAGAATATGTCAGCAAAATCAATGTTTCCACTAAACCAAAGACAGTTTGGGAAATGGTTAAAAAAAAAAAAAAATTTCTGGAAAACATAACCCGATACCAATTATACATCTTTTTACTGAAAATACCAAAATAACAGAAACGAAAGCTATAGTTAACAAATTAGCCAAAACATTTTCAGAGAACTCTTCAAAAAAACTATAACAAAGAATTTCAAACCATCAAGGAAAATATTAAAAAGTACAAACTAAACTTCAATTCGAAAAACTTTGAAGAATATAATAAACCTTTTTCAATAAGAGAATTGGAAAGTTCCATAAACAAATCACACAACACAGCCGTAGGACCAGATGAGGTCCACTATAATTTTTTGAAAATACTTCCAAAAACTTCATTGGAACTTTTACTAAAAATCTACAATGACATCTGGAATCTTGGAAACATACGATTATTCCAATACCAAAACCAGGAAAGGATTCTTCAGATCCTGAAAATTATCGACCAATTTCACTAACAAGTATGTGCAAAATATTAGAGCGAATGGTAAATCATCGCCAAATTTGGTATTTAGAAACAAACTAATGAATGCGCAGTGTGGCTATCGTAAAAATTGTGGATGTCTTGACCATTTTGTCAACTTAAAATGCTATGTCAGAAGCCTTCATTAGAAGGGAACATGCCACAACTGTCTTTTTCGATCTAAAAAAAAAGCTTACGATACTACCTGGAAATTCGGTATTATGAAAGATCTATTCGACTTTGGACTTGAGGGTAGACTTCCCGAATTTATTCAAAATTTTTTAACGAACAGAACCTTCAGAGTATGCATAGGGTCTACTCTAAGCAATATAAATAAACAGGAAGGTGTGCCACAGGGTAGGATATTATCAACAACCCTATTTAATATAAAAATCTTTAACATAGTAAAGGAACTTACTCCTGACATAAATAGAACATTGTACGTGGATGATTGCTCTATAAGCTATCGTTCCAAACACATCCATTTTATTGAAAGAAAATTGCAACACAGCATAAACAAAATGAATAAATGGGCAAAAGAAAATGGTTTTAAATTTTCAAAAAATAAAACCAAATGCATTCATTTTTGCAATCAACACAAATTACACAATGATCCCAAATTACAACTCGATGGAGAAGATATCCCCTTTGTTGATGAATACAAGTTTTTAGGAATGATTTTTGATAAAAAACTATTTTATTCCCCACATAAACTGTTAAAAAAAAAAATGTAATAAAGCCCTGCAACTTCTGCGTGTTGTGGCCCATACGAATTGGGGAGCTGACAGGCAGACCTTGTTAAACCTGTACAGATCCCTAATTCGATCAAAAATTAACTATGGCAGCTGTATATACCAAGCAGCAAGAAAATCCTATATGAAAATTTTAAATCCCATTTACCATACAGGACTGAGACTTGCACTGGAAGCTTTCAGAACATCCCCAGTAGAAAGTTTGTATGCTGAAGCAAATGAGCCTCCACCTAACCTCAGATATAACAAATTAGCTCTGTTATATTATACAAAATTGAAGGCAGATCCTGACAATCCTGCACACGACTTCACGTTTTATCTCAAGTACAAACATTTATTTCAATAAAAAGAAAAAGCCATTAAAACATTTAGCCTACGAATGGAACCTATTATTGAAGAAGCAGAGATCCCGATAACAAAAATTTACAAGACATTTACTCCAAAAATACCTCCTTGGAACATTATAGTACCAAAAGTTGACTTAAGTCTTAGCAAGCACTGTAAGGGAAAAACTCACCCTCTTTTTTATCAAGAAGAATTTGAACAAATCAAATACAATTATCCTAAACATGCATACATCTTTACGGACGGCTCAAAACAGGTAGATTCAACAGGCAGCACAGCTGTATATAATAAAAAAAATTTTTTAAACGCATCTCTTGAAAGAAACCTCAATCTTAAATGCAGAGGTTTGTGCAATAGATTTAACATTTGATTTCATCTCCAGGGATAACACAAAATGTAATTTTCTCCGACACGCTATCAACTATAACAGCAATAAAAACACAAGTCTAACAACCCGTTGTTAGTAAAACTACAGCCTAGAATAAGCGAATTTTTAAAAACAAATTGTGCTCTGCTGGATACCTAGCCACATCGGTATCAGAGAAAATGAATTGGTAGACACAGCAGCAAAGGCTTCTCTAAAATGAAAATCAAGATGAAAACTTAAAAGTTCTCTATACGGATTTAAAAAAAATATAAATAAATGCATTAAAAAATAATGGCAAATTTATTGGAATGGTTACACTAACAAACTATATGCCATTAAATCAACAATTGGTAACTGGGAACAATATTCCAGGAAAAATAGAAAGGAAGAGGTTCTATGTACTAGATTGCGTATAGGTCACACATACCTAACCAATCGTATTTATAGAAGACCAGCCAATGTGTATTGCATGTCAGGTTCCGCTGACAACAAAAATTCTTACTGAATGCATTGATTTTTCTGCTTATACGAAAATATTACAAAGACAGCAATAGAAAAGAACTTTTCGAAAACATAAAAGTCGAACACATAATCGATTACCGTAAAGAAATTGGTATATATACAAAAATATAGATTTTCATATGCATGTGAATAAGCAAGACAATTAATACAAATCCATAAATGTAAATTTATTTTAAATATTTTTACACAAATATAACACTTTTATACAAATTTACACAAACGTAACTACACCTAAGTAGCAAATATTTATTACAAATTTACACACATAACGCAAATTGATATTTTTTTTTATCTACTGCAAATTTACTCGCATTTTAATTCATTTTATGCATTTACTTTAATTTTTGTATTAAAATGTTTACAAATTTAATCAAATCTTAGTGCAAACTATACTTCAACTATATATTTATTCAAATTTGGTTTATAAATAAAATATTTAAACACTAAACCACGATTTGGCATAAAATAACCCAACAAGGGCGGACATGCCGTTAAACAAAAAAACAAAAAAAATCTGTGGTACCTGATGTCTTCATCTGTGGAAAATGCTGTAAAAAGTCGTAAAAAATTGTCTATCTTGGAAGTACTTTATCAAATGATGGCACTCTTGATGTGGAAATAAGACACTCAGCAAAGCGTCACACACATTTGGAAGGTTAAAAGTAGTCTGGTCTGATGGTAATCTAACTTTGACAACTAAAATGTCAATATAGCAGTATCATATGGTGACCATTCGTGAATACCAATGGCTTTGTGTAGATCATCAAAGTTATCCCATATGTAGTCAATCCTGGAAATGGCTGAAGTCTATTACGATCTCAAAATTACATTAATTCATATATATTGTTGTTCTGTGAAGGTGAATTGGGCCAGTTTCTATTGAGGGTGATCCATATGTTTCTGAATTTTCAATTACGTCTTTTTAAAAAAAATATTCTCTGTAGTGGGGGAAAGAAAATGAAACACAGTAATGTGGAAGGTTATAATGAAGCAAGGGTTATCTAATCACTGTCAATGTATTTATGTATTAATGTGAAAATCCTGCTGAAACCTGTTAAAAAAAATGACAGAATTTTTCTTAAAATTATTGTGCCTATAGTGTTGATAGAAACACAGTAATGTTTAAATTTATGGTGATGCTAAGGTTGCCTAATCAATAACCAGGACAATGTATTTACGTATTAATTCGAAAATCCTAATGATCCATTTTCTAAATATTTTTTTGTTAATTATGGTGGCCTTGGTGGGAAGTGAGATTATTTCATGTTGTAAAATATCTGTCGATTGTTAAATTATTTCATATATGTACTTAAATTACTCATCCGATTATAGGTAAAATTATTTTAAATGTGTTGTACATTACCCCACCTAGCGAAGGTAAAATTATTTCATATACATGTTGAAAATTACCTATCCTAAAGAAAGTACAATTATTTCATGTGTAATACCCGTCCTAGAAAAATTGTTTTTTCCGGGCGTTTTTTCTCTTTGGACTATTGCACTGCCCGGAAAAAACAATTTTCATTATTCCAGCTGTTTTGTAAACCTTCCAATTGGATTTTTGAAAACTTTCCAATTGGATTATATGCATTGTCACACTCGACTTATTTTGGAATACTTTCTATCTAAAGAACTATTTTCGATCAACTCTAGAGGAGTTTCATTCAAGCTGAAATATTGTGCGCGGTTTGTTTTTATATTAGTTTTTTACATACCCAATATTTTTCATTTTTTTTATTTGGCAATTTATAGCTACAATAAATTGCGGTTTCACTTAATGCTTTAACTAGCAAATTCTAGCATTGCTACAAATATAATTTGCTGATTTTTTTTTGTCCTAATAAGAATAGCATTCTTTGAAACTCTGCGAAATAAGGACTTTGTAATTTTTTTTTTTTCTTTTTTTTTTTTTTTTTTTTTTTTTTTTTTTTTTTAGTGTTCAGTCGAACAATAAATCTTGATTATAAAGTTCAACTTAGTTTTAATTTTCTTTCTTATAATAAGCTCTACTCTCTATTACGTATTGAGTTTTTTAATTCGGTTGGGATTACATTTTCTATATATACTGTTATTTATATTAGTTTGAAGTTTATAATTGTGTATATCAGGTAAACACTACATCCCTTTTTCATATTTCCTCACCCAGCATATATATATATATATATATATGCTGGGTGAGGAAACGGTTGTCAAGAGTAAGATTAAAATTTGGGAATGCCTACACTTATATTTATTTCATACATATGTGCATTTCCCCTAAAGTTATAACAAACGCTAATATATAAAGTTAATATAATTTGCCCGAGGCATTATACAGAATTTTTTTCCCTTTTCAGAAAAAAAATTTAACCATATACAACTATCAATTTGGCATAAAGCACTCATTCTAAGTCAATGTTTTTCATTTTTGTGTTGAATATTAATCCCTATTTCTAACTGTGCATTGAATGGATACCATAATACTTAGTTTGCTGAACCTTATAGCAAAACTCCATACAAAATTTCAGTAAGATCAACCCATTAGTTTAAAAAAAAAAAACTAAATTTGGATGGTCAGACAGACAAAAAAAAAATGATTTAAAGATGGCAATTACAATGAGGGGATATATTAGATATTAGCATGATTGAAAGCAAGACAAATGCAAAAAATGAAAATAAGTTTTTCTGTTTTTTCCGTATTTATATTTTGATTAAAAATCTTGCCTTCAGTGACATTAGATGGTGGGTTCTGTATAACATGTTTTAAGGGGAATATATATATATATATATGCGAGTTAGATTGATTTCTTGTTCCATCATAATGGAAATCTTTGTTTTAATATCAAATTGAGACATTAAAAGGCATTTTACTTTTTGAATAGTAAGCTCAATAGTCATAAAGTACAGAGCAAAATTTTATTGATACAGGATGAGAATCTCAACACATACCAGATATTAAATGGTGAAATAAATTTATCTGGTACGTGTTGAGATTATTCTGTACCGCCATCTTTCTACAAATGAGAAAGTTTGTTTGGATTTGTTTCAGTCAAATGGTCCACGATTTATGAATATTGAGAAGAATTGTGAATATGTCTTTTTATGGGAAACAGAAATCGCCTGTCCTGAAACCAACACAGAATCTGCCCATGAAGATTGCACCATCAAAGATCCAAATTCTGACTATGTTTTCAATCTGCAACCGTTGATTAAGAAGACTGGCAAATATGAAATTAATGTGAAGAAAAGAAAGTTTTGGGTTTGTATTTCACATTTCTATTATTCACTTTACCTTTAAAAAAAATATTAATCCCTAAAACCAATTAAAGATGCTTTATTAAAAATGAAACAAAATTTCAATAGATTTGGATTTACTTTAAAGAAAAAGATAAGCAAAATTAAAAATAATTTTTCTTTGTTTGAAATTGCAACAAACTTAATCCAAAAATGGATGAAAATATTTATGTAAGTTGATTCTTTGATACTAGAGGCACTCGAGAAAATCTGTCCCTTTGGTTAAAGAACACAAATGAATCAATGTTAAAGTTTTTAAACTAGAATAGTAATTAAAATTACTTCCTATTTTGTCCAGAGAGTTAAAAATTTCAATCATGACAAAACATGTTGGCCAGTATTATCTACTAGCAACACCTCATGGAAATTCCATGATGCTAATTCCGTAAATCTGTATAGTTCCGTAAATCTGTTAATAATATTGACTCTAGCAGGTATTAATTCATATGGAATATTAAGAAACGATTATTTTTATTCATTTATTTTTTTGCCATAAAAATAATTATTTTGGATTCTTTAAATGAAACAAATATGTAGTAGCATTACTACAAACGGCAACAGCACCTATGGCTGCAATAAGCTGCCATTAAGAATATTTGAATTTCCACTTAACATCTTAGCTAACCTCTGTCTGGTTTGCCCAATCAGAGGTAATCTCTCAACTACTAGATTTTCAGCAGCCAACAAATTTTCCTAATTTCTTTACTTGTTAATGAAGATGACCAATAAAGTTGGTTCAAATAAGATAGTCTTTCTATTCTACAAATTTAAATTTGTAGCAATTTAGTTTTTAAGCAATAAATATTTAAAAAGATGTCATTTTTTTTAAATGTATTTATTTTAAATTGTATCATTTTAATCGAAAGAATATAATTTGATTTTGCAACAATTCCTTCTTTGTACCTTAGCTAATTTTTGTTTGCCTCATTTTTAATGACTTGAACGTCATAAGCTAGTACAAACATGAAGTGACTTAGCATATTATTATATAGAATGATAAATTAAAATGGCTAACACGTGTCCATTATTGTTGTAAAACTTAAAAAAAATGTACAAATAATTTTAAAACTTTTAAACCTAGCTTGAATTAAAATTGACACATTAAATATTAATTTGCACTTTGAAATGGAAGGCGAGCATTAATTTCCTCATAGGTATCTGACCTATATCAAAGGATCAATAAAGTATACAATGATTTTACAAAATTATTTAAAGATGTGGCTGAAATCATTGAGTCTTAAGTGTTTCAACATGATACACCCTGCTCTAGGTGACTTGGTTTGCTCAGATCTTAGTGTATATCACATTCTGACATTTTAAAATCTTTTTCAGCTTAATATCTGTGCTCCCTTGACAGATAGTAAATGTCTCACAAACCGTACAGATTCTGCTGTGTGTGAAGTCCAGCCTTCCCGAAGTGTAGGTCTAGCTTCTGCAAGCTCCAAACTGCAACTAACTGATGGGCATTTGCGCTTGATTTATACAGGAAAACAATTTATCTCTGGTAAGCGATTGCATTTTATCAACAACTTTCCCCATCACATTGCTTTTATATTGCAGTACTAGATGAAGTATCGGTCTATGCCATATAAAAAACGTTATTTATACTTATGGTCAGCAACCTGGTGGTTCATGAAAAATTTCTGATGGTCTGCAAAAACATTAACAAATATAAAAACACTAAAAATGTGTAAGACTTGAATAAACTTAAAATTTTAACTTTTTATTTTTTAACTATGTTTTCTGTATGTTATGCTTATATTATTGAATTTTTTACATTTTCTAGAATAAAAACAAAGTAAAAATTACTCTAACCCAAAACCCTTTAACTTGTCACGATAAACTATTGAACACCCAATATTATCTCAACTACTCTTATATTTTTACTTATAATTTTAAAGACAACAGAATTGGATGTGAAGAATTTTAAATAAAATTATCAAAAAATGCCTTCCAACAGAAGTGTTCATCTTCGTTGCCCAAACCCATGAATTAGAACTGGTGTTTAATATTATAAAAAGCAAATCGAACAGATTTTCTCTAAACCAAAAAAGTAATGTTCTGCTGAATCTCACATTGGAAACATAACTGACTTTATATCTAGATTTGCATCTAGGAGAAATACTAAAATGCTTATATAATTTTGACTCGCAAATTAGACAAATATTAATGAAGTGACCACAACTATGTAACAAAATACTCCTGACAATGTTCGGATTAATGTAAGGCTTTTTTTTTTTTTTTTTTTTTTTGCTTTACTGGCATCCCAGAGATAGCATTAAGGTTGATAAAAAGCATGCCTGCTTTTTTTTTTTTTTTTTTTTTCATAAATGTCATACTATGCTGATCTACGCTATTGCATCACTACATGCACTCTTTCTGACGTTATGACTAGTGATAATGGTGGTAACGACAGTTGTTATAATCAAGCCAGGTCTGACAACACCTTACTTTCTGTACTCTTGTTAACTGTACCCATGTTTTATTTTTCTTTGTTTTTAACTTGTTAAAAGCATTTGCAAAAGAAAATATACAACACTCCTAAATAGATAACCAGACATATCATGGTGCGATTTCATTGATTGCTATAAAGTGATCTTGCATCCACCTAACATATCCATGTATTGCTTGTTATTTATAGGGTTCCATTCTGTAATTTAAAGTATGTAAAATAACTGATCTAATGGATACTGGTAAAGACTGAGATTGACTTTGGCAAATTCAAAACTTGTGGGATCTATTATGTCCAGTTACAAAAGTAAAAGTGACTCTTTTCACCAAACCCCATCCTAGTTATGAATAAAATAACTTGTTTGCAATAAGCTTTGTTTAAAAAATTAAATCTAAAAAATATTGATATGCTGTAAACCAAAGTAAAATGTATAACTCGAGTTTCCTCTTTGAATTTATTTTTATACTAAACTAACAAAACTGTGGTGGTGGGAGGGGGGGTAGTAATTTTTTTATTGATTTCCCACTGTTGTCACAAGGGAAGTAAATCTTGCTTTAAAAACAAGTTAATCGAAGAAACTTACAGAAAAACAAACTTGAGTAAAGTTTTACAAAATAATTTTAAAGATATAAAAAACAAATATAGAAAGAATTATAGCATAACTTAAAAAATAAACTAATCGGCTGTTTCTCTCTTAATCTGTAAATACGTGTGGTTGTGAATTGCTATTTTAGTCACAAAAATATTAAGAACAAAGGATTTTTTATCAAAGTAAAAGAATTATTTTATTTCATCAGTTACTACGATTAAGCCTCTTTTTGCTCCTAAAAAAATTTGCATACATAATTATTGAATTGAACCGAACACATGTATATTCACTATTATATAGATGAACATTTTTATTTTTTTCCTTGAACTGTTCAGGTGAACTGTTCCAAACTATCATCATTTTTGTCTGTGATCCTGAACATGATCTTGGCAGTATCAGCTTCATTAATTCCAGCCAACAGATGTATACATTCCAGTTTAACACAGCCCTAGCATGTGTCCCTCGTCCTGTTGACTGTATCCTCCATGACCAGAAAGGTGGACAATATGATCTGACTCGGTTGGCTTTACCCAATAGTAATTGGGAAACAACTGTAGATGGCACAAAATATATCATCAATATTTGTCGTCCGGTGAACAAGAAAAACAACATTACGTGTGCAGGTAAGCCTTTCAATAAACTTATATTTTTGTTTTTCAAAATTAAAGGAATCTAAAATGAAAACTAACATGCAATAAACTTCTATTGAAAACTTATATGCAACCAACACTCTCAAAAAATTATCCTTTGACAGTGTTTGCAGTTTTATTCATACAAGATGTTAGTCGAGTAAAATGAAAATCATTGTAAATTGGAAGGTTTTAAGAAAAAAACAAAATGAACAAACATAAAAAAATATATATATATTATATAAATTGCCAGACGAGTTTGGTAGTTTTCAAAAGTCAAATCATTGAACTTTGACCCCCTTGACCAAATTTCTGCCCGAAAACCGATTAAAAAGATTTTTCTCAAATCTCAATATCCATTATGTCAAACCTTGGGTCTGTATACTGAAAATTGACAGTTTTGTAGGGAAATGTAGACACAATTTCACTTTTATAGATATACTGCTTTGCCAAAAAATTGTAAAATACTAAAATGTCTCCCCGCTTTTAAGAAAATTTTTTTTTTTCTTTCATTATGATTGTTTTTTTACCCAGGACTTGTTGGTGGTTGTCAGATAACAAAAGACAAACGAGCTTTCAATATTGGTTATGTCCAGAGCAAACCAATTGCTCTATCAGACGGTACAGTTAGCATTAGATATCGGGGTGGAGATATCTGTCATAAAGGAACTGATAAAGAAAGTCATCGCAGTACAAGAATTGACTTCTTTTGTTCTTCTATTGAGGTAAAAAATTTTTTTTTTTTTTTTTTTTTTTTTTTTTTTTTTGTCCAGTATTTTTATTTTGATATGAAGTCAGTTTTAAAATATTTTTTTATTTGAAATTTACATAAAAATGTTTTTGCATCCAATTTGGAGACAACATAAAATATAAGTGTGTCGGTTCACTGTGCAGGCTGTGATTGTTTACTAATTGCCTGTGTTAGAATTTGATGCTTGAATTTAACATAAGTGTCAATTACATGGCCGGTCATTTCTCCAAACAAAACCAGAACTAAAGTCTAAAACAAATAACATGGTTTCGTTTTTAAGTTACAATGATACTTGGTTTCTTTGCCAAACTACAAGCTTGCAGTTAGGGGAAGCATCTCTTTCAATCAAAGTCTCTTAAAGCTCATTGTCTCTAACCAAGCAGACCAAATTAAACGCCCTTGCCTTTTTTTACTGGAATATATATATATTGAACATCATGAAACTACTCAAGAATAATCAGCTGTTGATGTATGCACATAAAACCTGATGCCTACCATCTGGAAACAACTAAGTTTTGTATTACACTTTCTACAGAAAGATTCCAGAGTTTGACAAGATACACCTGGAGAAGGTTGGAGGTTATATCAACCAAAATAGAAAAATAAAGCTCAAAATGAGAACAGTATGAAGAATCCAAATGATCTGAAAAGTTTTGTAACGTTTCGTGTGGCTCACAATCACAGCATGGAACCTCCTCACCTTAAATAGGCGATCACTTTTCAAAGTGAAATCAAATTCTGGGTGGTCAAACTATTTTCACTCACCTGAATCATGCATTTATAAACATGCAACAATTCATACATTTCATAGTAACATGCATGTAATTGCTATAAAGCAAGCAACAATGCAATTTCAACAGTGTCAAGCTCGTCTCAATAATTTGAACAGTGTAGATTGAGTAGAATATGAAGTTTGACTGTTTTGTTGACTTTATTAGCTGTCTTCCTCTTTTTATAAATCCTATTTTTTGGTGTACAACTCGCTTTTAAAGAAATTTTCTCACTTTCTTTCTAGGAAGGAATTCAATTTCAAAGTGAAACTGCTTATTGTGAATATGTTTTCAGCTGGAAAACTCCTGCAGCTTGTGTTGTTCGGGTAAAATAGTTTTGATTTATATTAATTTTTGTAACTTTTCTTCCTGTATGTTCACTATATTTCGGATTTTCCCAGTCTCTCATGACACAAGTTTCTCTATCTTGCATGCACCCCCCCCAAAGTTCTACCCATTTTTGTTCCATTGTTTTCACTTCTCATAACCAAAGAAATGTAAATTTGACTTGAAACCTCTTTTGAATCATTACAACTGTCATAATCCTTGTTCTAACCTAATGCTTGCACTGCATACTTGTAGTCATAAGATTTTTGAACGGTTAGTGGTCTTTTTTAGTGATAACTTTTGGGAAATCAAATAAATTGTTCAAATTCAATATAGTGTTTTTCATTGCCTACTGTTTCACTCTAATATATCCTAAAATTAGAAATGTTTTAAATCAGCTTAAGTTAATATCCATATTAGGGAGATTATGAATATAATTTTGAAAACCATAGCTTTCTTTATATTACTTCGCTCTCTGCTCCTTTCTGCTTTGGCCAGACTAGTTCTAAAGTGTGAAAAAACAAACTTGCAGTTAACTACTGTAATTTGAGAAGTGAAGATGAGCAAAGAAATCTAGTCTTGGATGTAAATTAATAAAACGATGATCCTATTATCATTGTAGCATTTGAAGTGGTCTTCCACTGCCATGCCATTTGGTTGACTCGACCTGCTAGTCACATTTCTGTGGTGATGTGGCAATTGGGTTTTAAAAATCTGAGGTTTTTCTTCATAGCTAGCATACATGTACTTGTGAAAACACCCAGGCTTCTCCATCATCAGGAGATGCAGCAGTTATCTAAACCCACTGATATCTCCTTGGAAAGAAAGCCCCACCCCCTGTTCATTCATAACATAAGACTGGCAGCCTCCTGTCTCTGTGACATCATTACCTAGACATGTAGCTTTACTCAAATTCTAAGTGGAAAATTTCACCTTACCGGATTTTTAATCCATGTTGAAATTTACTTTGTACACATCCATCATTTATTGTTACATCATTTGAGAAATGAAATTAAGCAAGGAAATTAACCTTGGATGTAATGAGTTGTTTCTCATGAGTAAAAATTAACCTACAAAAAAAATTAATGAGTTTTCTTAAAGTTACTTTTTTTTTTCTTCTCAAAGTTACTTTTTTTTTTCTTCTCAAAGTTACTTTTTTTTTTCTTCTCAAAGTTACTTTTTTTTTCTTCTCAAAGTTACATTTTTTTTTTCTTCTCAAAGTTACTTTTTTTTTCTTCTCAAAGTTACTTTTTTTTTTCTTCTCAAAGTTACATTTTTTTTTTCTTCTCAAAGTTACATTTTTTTTTTCTTCTCAAAGTTACTTTTTTTTTTCTTCTCAAAGTTACTTTTTTTTTCTTCTCAAAGTTACTTTTTTTTTCTTCTCAAAGTTACATTTTTTTTTTCTTCTCAAAGTTACATTTTTTTTTTCTTCTCAAAGTTACTTTTTTTTTTCTTCTCAAAGTTACTTTTTTTTTCTTCTCAAAGTTACTTTTTTTTTCTTCTCAAAGTTACATTTTTTTTTTCTTCTCAAAGTTACATTTTTTTTTTCTTCTCAAAGTTACATTTTTTTTTTCTTCTCAAAGTTACATTTTTTTTTTCTTCTCAAAGTTACTTTTTTTTTCTTCTCAAAGTTACTTTTTTTTTCTCGAAGTTTCGTCTCGAAGTTTCGTCTCGAAGTTTCGTCTCGAAGTTTCGTCTCGAAGTTTCGTCTCGAAGTTTCGTCTCGAAGTTTCGTCTCGAAGTGTTTTTGTTCGTTCTTCGCGAAAATTTTGAAAATGGGCAAACAATATAAGCTAAGTTAATTTAACAAATCCTAATATTACCAAAATGGCAACTGCTTTTTTTTTTTTTTCTAAATTTTGACTAATGTATTTTAACTATATGCGCATATATTGTCTTTAACTCTTTGCTTCCATGCGAGTCGTTTCTTATTACTTTATTTTTTATTTATTTATTCACTTTGTTTATTTATTTCTCTTTTTGCTTTTACCAACTGTGTATACCTTCTCTTTAAATGTATTTATTTAATGCATTTTAATTACATATGCGTAAAAATGGTCTCTAACACTTAGTCCCACGCGAGCCGTTTTTAAGGTCAGAAGAACTCTACTCGAAAACGAATAGCCTATGCAAGAATATAGAAGAGCTAGGACCACCTTTCTTTCTACTATAGAAGACAGAAGAACTTTATTTAAGTAATATACTTAATATATGCAATCACCGTACGCTTGCTTGTATGTAAGTGTCCTCCATGATACCCATACCATACCAAACCACTGCACGTGGCTCATAATTTGACTGGCACTATATTTTTAACTGCAATATACATAATCCCAGCTGTGATACTCGGGCTAATTTTCTGAATAGATGCAACACTCTGCGCCTGACCTTAATGACTACAATTCCAAATCCCAACGAATTAGCTGTCCCTATAACTGGGAGGGAAAAACCTAATAGCTAGCTACGAAATCCTATACATTTTACCTCCAAGACGATTGCGTTTGTCTTACCTGCATGCATAAAAAAAAAAAAAAAAAAAAAAAATTTCCTCCCTTCTTCAGACTAAACCTTACCTGTAACTCAAAAATCCTAATGGAAATCCATCTGTAAATAAATAACCCCTCTTCTCTTGAACGCTAACAATCTACTCCTTCCAACCTATCCGCCACTAAACTCCCACATTGCTCCGCATCTGTAGTTGAATCGCTAACTTCCAGCCCCTAATCCCTCACATGCAAACTGTTTTAATAACCATCACTAAACATCTATACATTTCTACCTCTAAGGCATGCATTACTGCTCATTCCTATCCAGTAAGGGACTTAACAGCCTATGCACACAAAGGCAGGTACTTAACAGCCAAAGTACCCAGAAACAAAGCGATATGCACTACACAACTGTCTCGAGTTTTGCAACGATTAATTACGTTATTGAAACGACACTCCTTGTTATGCAAAACGCCCCATGACTCTTACTAAAAAATACCTACAACTCCAACTCTATTCGCACCTACTGAAAACCTGCCCATATATATCTATTCACCTAATTACGCATGACTCAATACTTGCTGTCTTATCCATGCTATATTGCACTTACATCTTAACCCTCTTATCATCTAAAATAGCTCGGGCACAACTCGTAGCTCAATTCTTAATACCTACTCATACTGTAACACTATACTAGACCTAAGCTAACATTAATAAAATAAAAAAAAAAAGGGTACGACTAAAATCACATTATCTCCTCCCTAACAAGCCCTCTTACAAACATAGACGCTTACACTGCATGAACTTCACCCACCCCCTTTATCCATTAACAAGTAAATAGCATGTCCCTAAATCACTTTGAGGAGTGTAACTAATCCGTAGATATAATCCCCCACAAACTAACCCAGTAACACTAACAACGCGGGGTCGCAGAAATACCTGGATTAGAACCTAGGCGCGGAGAAAACCCTCTCAGGGCTGACGGACCCAGTAGGTCTTCCCAGATCATCCGTCTAGGAGAAGGAAAACTCTGAAACTAAACCAAAGGGGAGAGAGGCCTCTTCAGTTTTGGATGACAACCTTCCTAGAGCTGGTGACTCAAACAAATTCACCGGTTCGCAAACCTAAATTGCTTAAGGAGTAGATAGGCTCTGTCTATCGCCCGGCTTCCATACTCCTTCTTTGCCTATTAGTCAAGCGCAGAGACACTATCTCAGTGATTCGACAGAAACACCCAGCGGTAGATCTTGTTTCCTGGCTAGGGCAATGAACGCCGTTCCTCCCCATTCCCAGCATGCCCCACCCCTAAAACTGAACATTTGGGAGTGCTTGAGTATAAGATATGCCTGAGCGGTTAGATTGGGTTGACCTTCTTCTAAAGGGTTGAGGGTACCGGATTGACAGTTCCTGGCTGCTGTTCCCGACTGGTAGTACAGGAGCCCTAACTCTTTGGTAGCGCTTAGAGCGGCTGCTCCATCAACAGTTGAATAATATCGGGTTGTTTGCAGTGCCATGACGCGCATGGAAAGGGACCCTGCACTCATCCCCGGTGGGCTTTCCTGAGGCCACAATCCTAATGGGAGAAAGGTCAGCTGATGGTCTACTTGTGATGCATGTCTGAAGCTCCGCATAACCTCTTGTTTAGCTCCCCCTTACCGAAACTCTTAAAAAAAAATATGACGACAGTACAATCTAAAAATAAGCTTAAACCAGGATTAGGGACAAACAAATTCAACTTGCCTCCTCCCTTGAGGCTCTCATTCACAAATATCCGTGGGCTTAGAACTAACTTAGCTGATGTTGAAGCATTTCTCTTAACAAATACCCCGGATATCTTAGCACTAAGTGAGACTAACCTACACTCCTCCATTCCCTCTAACCACTTTAACATGCCTGGATATCTCCCACTCTGCCGTAAGGACTCTGACAGACATATGCACGGACTTGGAGTTTACATTCGTAATACCCTTCCCTTGACTAGAGAAACAAACCTAGAAACAGATGATCAAGCCTTTATGTGCTTTAGACTAAACGTGCAACACAGTATTAGCTACTATTATTTTCTCTACCGCTCTCCCTCGACTCAGGACTGCTCCATAATAAACAAAGTATCTGACAGCATAGACACGGCACTGTCCCTCGACACTAGCGCACAAATACATGTGTTTGGTGACTTTAATGTCCACCACAAAAACTGGCTTGGATTCTCTACTCACACAGATGCAGCGGGCAGCACAACCCATAGCTTCGCTATATCTCACTCCCTATCACAAATTGTTACGTTTCCAACCCGTTTCCCTGACCAGGAAGAACAACACGCATCACTTCTAGATCTGTTTTTGACCACAGTTCCCGATGACTGCATAGCGAAGGCCCACAGCCCACTCGGGAACGCTGATCATGCAGTGATAATGGTTGAAATCGCCCTAAACTCTAGACCCAAAATTGAAGAGCCAGTGCTCAAAACAACGAGATATTATAATAAGGCTGACTGGGAAGCCATCAGGGAACTAATTAGAGATGCTCCATGGAAAAATATTTTCTCTCTCCCTGCTGAACAGTGTGCAAACGAGACCACTGACTGGTTCAAAACTGCAATCGAAGCGCATGTTCCCATGCGGAAATTTTATAGTAAGCCCCACTCTCCCCAATGGTTTACGTCGACTTGTGCAACTGCCATTACTCAAAAGCAGCATGCATACCGTAGGTTTAACCGACATAAGTCCAGTTCAAACAGACTGAAGTATATAGAAGCTAGAAATAACGTTAAGAAAGAAATAGCGACAGCTAAGAGAGAATTTACGGAAACCACTAAAAAGCGCATCAAAGCACAAAAACTAGGAACTCGAGACTTCTAGAAAATCTACAACAGTGTAGTAAATAATGGGCAATCAACAATTCCCCCACTAACCAACAATCACGAGGTTGTCTCCTCAGCAACCGACAAGGCTAACATGCTTGCCAGTCGGTTTGCCTCAAACTCCACACTGGACCCTTCCAACCACCCCCTACCTGACTTTCCTATGCGGACAGACGCCACACTAGACGATCTGAAAACCACCCCTGCTCAGGTGCATGCTATCATAAAAAACCTTGACACCTCAAAAGCATGTGGACCCGATCTTATCCCAGCTGTGCTATTAAAAAAGTGCTCAGCCGAAGTAGCTCCAGTTCTCTCCAAACTCTACAACAAATGTCTTAATGAAGCTTGCTTTCCGGGCTGTTGGAAAACTGCTTCTGTTGTACCAGTATTCAAGAATTCTGGCGAAAGGACAGACCCATCAAATTATCGCCCCATTAGCCTCCTCCCACTTTTTGCCAAAATATTTGAGACCATAATTAACCATGCTCTAGTCCATCATCTTACAGATGCTAAACTACTGACTGACAAACAATATGGATTTAGACAAGCCCGTTCCACAGCAGACATCCTCACCGTGATCTCTGAACGTATATACCAATCACTGGACAAAGCGGGGGAAGGCAGAGCGGTAGCTCTAGATATATCTAAGGCTTTTGACAGGGTATGGCATGAGGGTCTCCTCAGTAAAATCAGATCATACGGTATCACTGGTAGAATACTTAACATAATTAAATCCTTCTTAGATAAGAGAAAAATCCAGGTAGTCCTCGACGGTCGCACATCTAAACAATATGATATAAATGCGGGAGTGCCCCAGGGTTCTATCCTTGGACCTCTATTGTTCCTGATATTTATAAATGACCTCCCCGACAACATTGCCTCTGAGATGGGTATATATGCTGATGACACTACACTCTATGGCAGACACGACAGGAAGACGAATGAACACATTTCTAAAGAAATGGCAGAAACACTAGAGGAAGACCTCCAATCTGTAGTGAAATGGGGACAAAAGTGGTTGGTCGCGTTCAATGCTGCCAAGACTAAACTAGTTTCATTCAATAATTACAAGAAACCCTCTCTACCACCAATAGCAATGGCCAACGACTCTTTATCTGAGAGTCCATCTTTCAAACTCCTTGGCCTAACGTTCACAGGAAACATGAGTTGGAACAATTACATTGAAGGCATTGCCAAGGCCGCTGCAAGAAAGGTAGGCTCTCTCTACCGTGCTAGAAAACTACTAACACCCGAAAGTATCCTGTACCTCTATAAGGCCACCATTCGCCCATGTATGGAGTATTGCTGCCACATCTGGGCTGGTGCATCTGCTACTAGTCTCTCGCTCCTTGACAAGGTTCAAAAGAGTCGCAAATCTGATAGGCCCTGAACTGGCATCTAAGCTTCAGCCTCTGTCCCATCGACGAAATGTTGCATCCCTCTGCCTGTTCTACAAGTATTTTAGTGGTGAATGCTCTGACGAACTGCAATCACTTGTGCCCCCACGACGCGAGCACCCTCGACAAACCCGACAGGCTACTAGATCCCACCCCCACACTGTAGAGGTCCCTAGATGTAAAAGATCTTTTTACTCCAATAGTTTCTTCCCCAGAACCGCAAGACTCTGGAATTCCATTCGAGGTCCCTGCTTCCCCAACAGTACTGACGTGCAGAAGTTCAAGTGTAACGTGAACCGACACCTTGCTGCCCAAATCCCTACATAGTACCCCAGTAGTTGTTGCCCCTGATAGTAGCCCCCTACACCAAAGTGGCAATTTGCCTTGTTTGGGGTGAAAATGTAATTAAAAAAAAAAAAAAAAAAACTTTTTCTTGCACACATTTTTCCATTTTTACAAATCAAAATTGAAACGAAATGACTTATTCTACACACATTTTATCTATTTTTTGAACGCTGAAACAAAATTTAAACTGTAGGCTTTCACATATCAAAGGGAAGATGTTGCAATATTTTTGGCATTATGAGAGTATAACTACAAAGATGGGGGGAGGGAGTCTATTAATAATCATGAGTGATACACATCAATAAGCCAATCAGATGCCAGAACAGTTCTATAAAAATTACTTAATCTCTTTTAATCTTTTCAGTCATAACTTTGTCTTGCCATGAAGACCAGTACGTTCTGCTGATCATGACTGGATTGAATCTTTACCTGGAAAAACATCTGACTGGATTTATGCTGTCATTTTTAACATTATATATATATATATATATATATATATATAAAGTATTACAGTTAAGTTTACCAAAATAATCCAAGATGGCAAAACTAAAGTATATTATAAATATTGAAGAGTTAATATTTATAAAGTAATCTCAACCAGATGTCAAAGCTCGATAAAACCAAATAGGAAATAGAGCTTATAATAAGAATGGAGAAAGAAAAATATTTGGTTTAATCCTCCATTTAGCGTAAATATCAAAGCCAATATACCTAAGGAATTCAACATTGTACAAAACTCTTCCAAATACCCACAGATATAATTGTATTTTCAATAAAAACTCAATAAGGATTTCTTATTCAACTATGCCTAATTTAGCACTAAGAATCTGAACCTCTAATAACAAAAATATTAAATCAGCCCAAAAAATCCCTTTCCCAATTAAACCTAAAACTAACTGCAATTGTAATAACAAACATCTTTGCCCACTCAATGATTGCATCCATAGATGTTATATATTCATGCACAATTACAGAGCTCCCACGCAATCTTCCCATAGCAGATACTAATATTTTGTCAAGTTATCCCTCTTCCCACCTTCCATCTGATATAGTTACTAATCCAATAAACCATTCAAGCAGCCCCTCTATTTACAATCATCTAGCAATAATAATAATGTGAATATTTCTCCTAACAGCCATCCTAATACTAACACTTATCCCCTCCAAAACAGTCCTCCTACAGTCATTGTCCCACCCTTTGTTCATCACAATGAACAAAATTCAAAATATTTCCCCAGTACAAATCAGCAAATTAATATTTCAGACCTCAAGCTGTTAATATAGTACATACATATATTGGCGCTACTTCAACATTAAGAAAAGAAAATCAAACCACACTTCTTTTAACAATCAAAATTCTAATAACCAAGCAACTTCTAACTACTTTAATTAAAAAACTTAATTCTAACAATACCCCCTTCTCAATTAAATGGATTATCCTAAAAAAGGTTAAGTCTTATACTCCAGGCTCTAAGTCATGTCGCCTCTGCACAACTGAAGCTATAACTATAATTACTTCCCCTCAAAGTAGTAATATAATAAACTCTAAAAACGAACTGATCTCCTATTGCAAACACAAGTCCAAATTTAAATATGGTTATGTATGTCCACGCAAAATATTGGATACATTACATTTTTCTTCATAACTTTAATTAGGGTTCAGGATTTTACCTTAAATTTGATCAGTATATTCCTATTACTATTCTAAATTATATTTGGGGTAGTAATTACAAAATCAAAGTTTAAAAAGTTTAGATTTAAGGAAAAATATGAATTAACACAAAAGTATGGGATACACTTTTAAAAAATTCTTTTACTGAAAATTTAAATGACTTTTGCTTAGTGTGTTGCAGTAATGCAAGTGAGTTATCACTGACCAATCAGAGAGCTTTATTTTAAAATATAAAATTCTTCCAGTTTGGGCTCACTCCTTCAAAGTCAACCAGTTCATTTATAAAAATGCCTAAAACTAAAGAATTGTCAATAGACATTCGTCAAAAAATTATTTATAAGCACGAAGGAAAAGGGTATCGAATAATATCAAGGGAACTTAATCTACCACTTAGTACAGTTGGAAACGTTATTAGAAAGTTTAAAAACCCTGGTGAAACTGTTGCAAATCTTCCAAGATGTGGCCGGCCAAGGAAATTAAATGAAAAAAAATCAAGGTCGGTAAACAGAAAGGTACAAAAAACCTTTTCTTACTCGTAAAATTCAAACCGACCTCAGAAGCTGGGATTAATGTGAGCAAGGATACAAGAGTTTTAAATCGTGCAGGTTTTGTATCAAGGTCCCCAAGAAAAGTTCCATTATTGAAGCTTAAACATATCTGATCACGTTTGAATTGTGTTAAAACATATGGGGAACAACCTCAAGAATTTTGGAACAAGGTAACGAAACAAAAATCTGTTTCTTTGGAAGAAACACAGCAACACCTGTATGGCATAAAAATGGCACCGCCTATAACAAAAAGAATACCATTCCTACGGTAAAGTTTGGTGGTTTGATTATAGTATGGGGGTGTTTTTCATCCAAAGGTACTGGTGAACTAAAAATCAATGGTAGAATGAATGGACGTATGTACAGGGAGATTTTGGAGGAAAAACCTCTAGAAATCTGATTTGTTGAGACATAATAACAATTTCGTGTTTCAGCAGGACAATGATCCCAAGCATACTGCCAAACTAACCAAAGAATGGCTTAGAAATAAAGGAATTGATGGTCTTATTTGGCCTAGTCAGTCTCCAGACCTCAACCCAATTGAAAATTTGTGGAAAATATTAAAGATCAATGTTCACAAGAGGAATCCACAAAATATTCAACTGGAACAGTTCTGCAAAGAATGACACAAAACGTGTACAACTATAGAAAGCGATTGGAAGCTGTTGAACGCAATAAAGGCTATGCAACCAAATATTAAATCCATATATCCAATACTTTTGCGTTAGTTGATTTATATTTTTCCTTTAATATAAACTTTCTAAACTTTAATTTTGTAATTACTACCCCAAATATTAGTTAGAATAGGAATATACTGACCAAATTTTAAGTAAAATAGGCACCGCCAAAACTGGGGGGGCAGGTCAGTACTTTTTGACGGACCGTCTTTTTAAAAATCTACCAAAAATCAGGTAATTATCCGATCAATACGAAATTTTCAGCGATTATTAGGAGAAGAATGAACTTTATAACAGTGTACTTATTTTTCATAAACGATATTTATATATATATATATATATATATATATTTTTTTTTTTGCTTACAAACCCCCCCCTTGTTTTGAAGTGGGAACAAATATGCTTAAAATAATCATCTGAAACTGAACAAAACATATTGTGTTGTTGTAAGGGACAGAATTATAGATTCAAAAAAAAAAAAAAAAAAAATTGTTTGCATACCTTATTTTGACGTCTGAATATCAGAACTTCGATTGTGTTTAATTATCCCGCTTTTGAGTTTTGAAGTGTGAAATTCGGTGAATATGTTAAGTAAAATAATTTAAGTTAAGCAAAACAAAAAAAATTTTTTTTTAATATTTATACGAAAAAAGCTATTTTAAAATTTTTGATAAATAAATTAACAATTTTTTTTTAGCGAGCCGAATAATGCATGACCATTATTAAACAGGGCATGCTTTGAATAATCGATACCAAAAAAAAAAATTCGATAAATATTGTGCCCTTTGTGTTAAAAATAGCATCATTTTTTTCGATCCCGTTTGAAAACGTTTGCCGCCTTTTGACTACGGTGGACCAAACGCGCTGAAATAATTTTTTTTATTCTGCTTTAAATTGCCCCCCCCCCATTTTGGGGAGCCTGGCCCACATACACATTAAAAACCAAACGCATACAAATGGTCACCCATCTGGTACTGGCCAGCCTCAGCTTAATAATACATTGAAATTTTCGTCACTGAAAAATAAGTTTTTTTTTGGCCTGTTTGGTCTTCCATAGTTTGCTTTTTATCAAACGAAAACGTAAACAGTCGATCTGAACTCTACGTCAACGCGAAATATCTGGTTACCTATATGAATAAGTGGAATTATTTGAAATTCAGGTACTTATATTATAATATTTTTGCATATTCTCTTAGAAAATCATCCTAAATCTTAGACAATAAATAAATTAATTATTTCAAAAACCCTTTTTTTTTTTAAATATTTAAGTACGCTTTTTGTGCAAGACAAAACATGTCAATTGTTAACTTTTTGGGAAAATTTAACATTTAAAATTGAATTAAAAATAGTAGAAAAAGTTTTACATTATTCTGTTTTCTATATGATAAAATTCAGGGTTTTATCTTTCTGGAAAAAAAAAAAGTTACTCAGAAATAATGGATTTTAATAAATGTAATTTCGTTTTAAAAAACAACAACTTGATTTTGCGGCCATTTTTGGCGGTGCCTAAAGTAAAATCTTGAACCCTAATTAAAGTTATGAAGAAAAATGTAATGTATCCAATAGTTTTGCGTGGCACACACACACACATATATATATATATATATATATATATATAACACACACACACACTCTTTGTATTATGAGAATGGCTCTACACTGAAGACTTTGCCCAGAACTGTTGATATGAATGCAAAAGTCTAATTGTCCTAATGGATAAATTTGATCCTCATGAGATTATGCAGAGTTCAAGTCTTATATATTGTGATCTTTTATCTGTTGATACTGTTATGAATGGTGCATAAATGACCACAAACCCATCCTCAAGTCAAATAGCAACTTGTGTGTAGTTAATCATCTACAACTGACTTATTGAAATAAATAACCCCAAAAGAGTTAATCTGCTGTAAAACAAAACTATGCATAGACATTAAAACACAATTCTTTTAACATCTGATTTGTTTTTAAGTGTAGTGTTCCTCTTTTTGTATCCATGTGTGTATTCAACTAAAATAAGAATATATTTTATTTTCCAGCGTGTTGAAGGTGATGACTGCAAAGTTGTTGATCCCCTGTATAATAATCTGTTTGATTTATCTCCCTTGCGCAATAACGTCTCTGATTATAAAGTGGAAACTAAAAGCTACACCTTCTACATCAATGTATGTGGACCTCTTGTCAGTTCCTCATATTGTGAAAAGGGAACAGCCGCTTGTCAAGTTAACCCAACACTAAAAATGAAAATTGGTATGATTTTTTTACTTTTCTGTTTTTTTTCATTTCAATTTTAAAAATTCTTTTGTAATTCATTTTATCGATTCTTTTTGTAGATATTATTTTTTTCATTTTACTTTTATTTGGGAAATAATTAAAATTTGAACTTTTAGAATTTCCAGTTATTTAAAGCAAATAAGTTTTTATTTATATGGCTTATTACTTTTGTGAATTTAAATATAAATGCCTTATTTCTAATATCTTAAATGCTAAAGGTTTTATTTTTAACATCTATTACTGCTGCAGATTTGGTATGTCTGCCTGAAGCCGGACCTATACTACTTCTATTAAAGTACTACTGTACCGTTTTCTAATGCTTAAGGCAGTTAGCGGATGTGCTATATTTCAATTTGGGGGGGGGGTAATCTATTATACTATCTTTTTTGTGTTCATAGTATCATGCTTCCAGCAATTACCACCTTTTTGGGGGGAGGCGCTGATATATTAGCAAAAATCATCAAATGAGGATTAAGTGAACTTAAAATGTTTGTTTAGCCTTAAATAAGCTGAACCTTATCGATATATTTTTCTCTTTATCTTTTTATACAGTAAATTTATAAGTATTTGCTAAATAAAAAAAAAGTTTAAATAAGAATTATTTCCCTTGCCTTTGATGGATCCTAAATCAGGGTCCAGTGTTTGTCATGGCATTGATCTATTTTAGAGTAAGTAAATGTATTTTATCATAAACCAGTTTGCCAATCTATAATATACACACATTAAATCCAAAGTGATATAATTCATCCAGACTCTGATTTTCTTTAAATACGTCAACAAAAAATTTTTTTTTTTCCCCCCTGATTGATTTACTTATATCTAAGAATGTTAATAAAAATTTGGAAGAAACTGTAGAATAAAAAAATCATCGAAATTAACTTTTTTTTTTTTTTTTTTTTTTTTTTTTTAGTGGAATATTTAAGTGATTGCTTGTACTTTTACTGTAAACTTTTTGTAAAGTTTTAATAATTATTTCCCTTACTTTTGATCAGTCCTAAAGTTAGGGCCCAGTTTCAATGTCTTTTTTGCTCTAATCAGTCCGTATGTATAATGGTTTATAATTAGTATCAGTTCTGTCTGTATTGGTTGAGGTCATGAAAAATGGATGGACTGATAGTTTTCATTCCCTCATAAGGAGCATTTTTTGTGTGCATGTCTGTCCATCAGTCACAACTTTTGTAAACGTAAGAAACACATTATGGAATTTGTTTCATTTTAGCATCAAAATATTTTAACTTGCTTTAGAAATGGAAATTATTGCATTAAATATTAAATTCTCAATAAGGTGGATACCATAACTGGAAATTGAAACTGAGGTCTTTAGATCTTCATCCTGATGTTCTATGAACTGAGCTATTTAGATTTTCAGTTTAAGTAGATCTTAAAACATTATCTTAACAAAATAATTGTAGCTTTGATGTGATTTTACATCTTGTTTCAGAACATACCTATAAATGTGTTGCCATGTTTTTATTTGTATAAATACATAATTCTGAAAATGTCCCTTATATTTGAGTGGACTTACTATGCTAGCAAAAATCTGCACCCTGAAAGGAGCATATATTTGCTAATATTTTAAGATTGTTGCACTCCAATTGCGTTTAGTGTTTTTCTATAGACTAAAATTTTTTTTATTTTTACTTCTCAGGTAGCCCAAATAAAAAATTGATCTATGATGATGGTGCCATCATATTGAAATATGAAAATGGTGAAGCCAATTGTCACAAACGTTTTACACGCAAAACTATCATCACGTTCACATGTGATCATCTTGCAAGTAGCTTAGAAGGACCCCGTTACCTTAATGAAGCTGAGGACTGCACTTACCTTTTTGAATGGCCAACCAGATATGCATGTCCAAAAATGGTGAGCACTCATTGCAAAATCCAGACTAGCAAAGGGCAATTGTTTGATCTGAGTAATTTAGCCCTTTCGAACAGCAGTTATGTCTATGTAAGCCCGCGATTGGCTGGTCAGAAATTTATCCTTAATGTTTGTCACTCACTTGTTCATAAAAAAGGTAAGCCACATTTTTCTTTTGTGTGTGTGTGTGTGTGTGTGTGTGCGTGCGTGCGTGCTGGGAATTTTAGCCAATGCTACCTCCGATCTTCAAGTGCATCTTGTCTAACTTATGGTGCAATGGATAAAGTGCTCAGAAGTAGTTAATAAGTCATCTGGAGGTTGAAGGTTCAATCCTCAGTACAGATGATACTAGTAATATCAAGAATTACTTAAGACTTCTACCGATGATAGCTGACAGAAAAATTGCATTTCCAAGTTCAACAAGACACAACTGAAGATTAGAGGTTGGCCGGAACATTGTGAGAACAGTACTCCGAATAATCGAAAAGACGAATCTCATCGCAATAATTTAGAAGTGTTTACAATTGGTTTTTGTGCTCAAGCATTAGATAATCTCAAAGATTGATTTGTTGTTCGACAGAAAAAACAATTAAGCATAATGGTTGAGTGGATGGGAACAATCATAATGAAAATATAAATTCTAAAAACATTGTATGTTATATCAACTGAAAAAATAAAATGCCTTTGGGAACCATGTATAAAATGCAAATTTTTTTTCAATCTTAAATTTTATCTTATTTTGGATAGCATGTTCATCTTTAGAGGACTAGTGTCTCCAAACAAAATAAGGTATTACCCCCCCCACTCCATGCACAAACTTTTGTAATTCATAAAGTTCTCTGGCGCAACCAGATCAGGCTGTTGGAAAATGACTCCCTGATACAAATGCACCTACATTAACACATTTCTGTTGTTTTTTTTTCCTTAATTTTTGCACAACTAAAGCATGTTCTGCAAAGCTCAAAACAAAAAACCCTCTTCCCACACCCCCTTTATTTTTTCTTCACCTCTATCTTCCCTACTGGCTTCCTAACTTAAAAAATACCAACCAAAATAATTAAAAGAAACTAAAATCCACAAATATTTTAAGAAACAAACTACTTGAGACAAAGCTTTCCAATCGATCAGATCTTACTAGTCCCTGTCGTCAGGGCATCAAAATATGCTGACTGCCCCCCTGCAGAGAGAAGTCCCTTGATGGGACTATCTGTTGGCCGTAGGTAGCGACCTGTAATACCATTAGGACAAGATTCTGGTGGTTGAGGGACTTGGAGGTCAGGTTTTAGCACCCCGACTTCCCAACGCACCACTTTGGCCCTTACTAGGTCCAACGGGCGTCAGAAGGGCCTGATCCAATCAATCGGCTGGTTACATCAAGCCCTACCATATATTACCCATCCCATAAACCTACCATTAACACAGCATGCCTATCCCTTCCCCACAAATAGCATCTTCTACCTAATATATGGTGGAAAGCGGTGGCTGAGGGCTAATGAAAGTGAATATATCTATGACATGGCTGCAAACCCCTTAAATTACGTATCCCATAGTAACTTCAAAGGAAGACAGGTGCTCATGAAAGATATTACTAAAATCGAGTATCCCTGTTGAGCCTGGGTGAATGGGTTTCCCCCGAGGCACTTCCCATATAGGGCTCCGAGGTGGGTGGGGAGCAAGGATGAAAAAAAAATCTTATTTGATTATGGCTTTCACCCCTCCCCCCCCCAAAAAAAAAAACGCTTTTCAGATGTTGCGGACTTTTCAAGTTCAGAGACTAACAGAAATGTTCAAGCAAGCAAACACTTGAAAAAAAAATGAAATAAAATTTCACCTTTTACAATGGAAAAAATGTTCTCAAAAATAAAACCCAAAATGATAAAACAACTACAAAACACCATACTTATTGAATTGAAACAAAAAATACAAGCTAAAGAAATTCTCAAATGGCAAACTTTTAACAATATCAAAATTATCTCCACGCATACCTAAACTCCTCAAAAGGAGTTATTAGATGCAATGAATTAGCAAATTGCTCTGAGGAAATTCTATCTAACCTTTCATCCCAAAGTGTTACAGAAGTAAAAAGAATAAGATAAAACGAAATGGAGAAACTATACTTACAAATACAAATGTCCTCTCCTTTGACTCCACTAATCCCCTAAATGAGATTATAATGGTTTACCTAAAAGTAAACGTTGAGAAATACATCCCAAACCCTTTAAGGTGTTACAATTGTCAACAATTTGAACATCAATCCAAATGTACCAAATCACATCTGTAAGATGTGGAGAAAACGCAAAGCATAGTGACTGCAAGAAAGACCCCAAATGCACAAACTGTAATGAAAACCATTCAGCTGATTTCAAAGGATGCAAAATATGACTAAAAGAAATGTCAATAAAGTACCCAAAAAAAAATATAACCTTCCCGGAGGCCAGAAAAATTATGAACACAAGATACTCAGAAGTAAGCAAGAAAGCTGAAATAAACACAAATCAAAGTTCAAGATATAAATTAAATCCTCCAGAAATAAAAACTGGAGAACTGTCTCGATTGATAAGAGATAAAAGACCTAATGAAAGAAATCAAAACACTAATCCTGAACACTGGAAATAATCAACCTATAAAAGTACAACAAAAAAAAAACAGAACCAAATAACACAAATTAAACCAAACAAAGAAAAAGAAACTCCTCAAATGAAAACAGCCCTTACAAACAAACCAAATGAAACAACGCCATCACTAAATAAAATGAAAACTAAAGAAAAATCAAATGACAAACCAAGACCTAGATCCCAATCAACCTCAAGAGGAGGAAACAAAATAGGAAAACTGGAGGTAGAAGACAAAACACCTCAAGACAAATAAAATGGCAGAACACAATAGAAAAAAAATTTGAACTATCATTCAATGGAACCGTCAAGGTATTAAACCTAATTTTAATGAACTCCTTATACTCATTTCACTATACAACCCAGCAGTTATCTGTCTACAAGAGACATGGTCCTGGATATGACCTTAAACTATATCTGATGGTGAGGGGCCCAGCTTGCAGGCCTTAGGAAGTGTAGAGCCACCCTTTAATTGCCATTGCTCCCAGGTCCACTCTGACCCGGAGTGGTAGCACCTGTTAGGGTCCCAACTATGGGTTAAATAGAATACGACTTAAAAAACAAATATACTATATTAAAAAATCGTTCTTCAAAATCACCAGATTCGGCATTAAATAACCTAAAAAGGGTTGATATGCTGTAAAACAACCAACCAACAAGAGACATTTCTACAATGCAATAACCACCTAAAAACAAAACTACGAACAGTATCATATCCATAATACAGGCTTACTAACCAATGGAGGCACATCAATTCTAGTAAGAAACAATATCCTAAAGAGCAAACTGTCCAAACCAATCTTCAGGCAGTTTCAGCTCAGGTCACACTCCAAAAAACTCTCAATCTGTTCTCTATACTTACCCCCTAATGAACCAATAAATAATACTGAATTAGAAAACCTAATCAATTACCCTCACCTTTCATCGTTCTAGGAGACTTTAACAGTCATAGCACACTGTGGGGATGCAAGACAACTAACTCCAAAGGAAATAAAATCGAACAATTTATAAACATATGCCTTCTCAACAAAAAAAGGACCCACCTACATAAATCCAACAAATGGTACAACCAGTGCCATTAATCTAACCATGTGTGACCCATCAAGCTTTCTGGATTATACATGGAAAACTTATGATGATCCCTGTGGAAGCGATCATTTTCCCATCATAATAGACTACAATAGTACTATCCAAAATAACATACCAAGATGGAATACGAACAAAGCAAACTGGATAAAATTCAAGCAATTATGCTTGCAACAATTAATAGAACATAAAATCCAATCAATGGAAGACTTCTCCTGAACTCTAATTCTAATAGCTAAAGAATGCATCCCCAAAAATTGCCCTCCAAATAAAACCATGGTTCAACTAAGAATGCAAAAAAGCCATAAGATAAAGAAAGGCAGCGTTAAGAAAATTCTAAAAGCAACCCATAACCAGTAACCTCATAGAATATAAACAACTAAGAGCAAAAGCACGTAAAACAAAGAAATCAAAACAAAATTGTTGGCAACAATTTGTCAAATCAACACCTACCAAACCTAGAACTATCACCTCACTAAAACCAATAACTGAAAACAAAGATATAGCTGATACACTGGCCAAAACTTACAATGAGACCTTCTCACTAGACTAACTTAAAGATGCCATAGAAAAATCCCACACCTCAGCTGTGGGACTGGATGAGATCCACTAGTTTTCTAAAAAAATATACCTCCTGAATCACTTGAACTTCTACAAATGTTCAACAAAATATGGATAAAGAAAGAATTCCCCAAAATATGGAAACAAGCCACAATAATTCTCATAGCAAAACTGGGAAAAGATACATCCAATCCAGAAAATTACCAACCTATTGCTCTAACTTGTTGCTTATGCAAAACCATGGAAAGAATGATCAACTTCCGTTTAATGTAGTACCTAGAAACAAACAATATCATTTCAAAAAATCAATGTGGCTACCAAAAAAATCATGGATGCATTGATCATATCAATCTAGAAACATATTAGGGAACTTTCATTAAGAAATGGCATGTAACCACCATATTTTTTGACCAAGAGAAGGCTTATGACACCACGTGGAAATATGGCATGATTAAAGATCTCCACCACATAGGATTGAAAGGCCGATTACCCAATTTCATCCAAAACTTTAACACAGAACCTTTAAAGTCTGCATAGGATCAACTGTCAAACTTGCAAAATCAAGGTGTACCTCAAGGAAGCATTTTATCAACTACCCTCTTCAACATAAAAATCAATAATAAAATAACTCTCCCCTGATATATACAGCTCCCTATATGTGGATGATGGCTCTATCAGCTATGCATCCAAATACATCCACACTTTAAAAAGAAAACTTCAAAACAATATAAATAAAATAAATAAATGGGGAACTGTAAATGGCTTAAAATTCTCAAACAACCAAATCCAAATGCATCCATTTCTGCAATAAATGAAAACTCCACAACGACCATCTCTACAAATTGACGGGGGGGGGGGGGGGATCCCTTTTGTAAAAGAATAATAAATATCTAGGAACCATCTTTGACCAAAAACTCCCTTTCAAGCCACACATAAACTACATAGAAAAATAAATGCAGTAAAGCACTACAAATCCTGCGAGTCCTAGCTCACACCAACTGGGGAGCCGACAAAAAAACTCTTAAAATACACAGAACACAAATAAGATCTAAACTTGACTACAGCTGCTACATATATCAATATATATATACATATACATATATCAATATATATATATATACATATACATATATCAATATATATATATATACATATACATATATCAATATATATATATATATATACATATATCAATATATATATATATATATACATATACATATATCAATATATATATATACATATACATATATCAATATATATATATACATATACATATATCAATATATATATATACATATACATATATCAATATATATATATACATATACATATATCAATATATATATATACATATACATATATCAATATATATATATACATATACATATATCAATATATATATATACATATACATATATCAATATATATATATATACATATACATATATCAATATATATATATATACATATACATATATCAATATATATATATATACATATACATATATCAATATATATATATATACATATACATATATCAATATATATATATATACATATACATATATCAATATATATATATATACATATATCAATATATATATATATACATATATCAATATATATATATATACATATATCAATATATATACATATACATATATCAATATATATATATATATATACATATACATATATCAATATATATATATATACATATACATATATCAATATATATATATATACATATACATATATCAATATATATATATATACATATACATATATCAATATATATATATATACATATACATATATCAATATATATATATATATACATATACATATATCAATATATATATATATATACATATACATATATCAATATATATATATATACATATACATATATCAATATATATATATATACATATACATATATCAATATATATATATATACATATACATATATCAATATATATATATATACATATACATATATCAATATATATATATATACATATACATATATCAATATATATATATATACATATACATATATCAATATATATATATACATATACATATATCAATATATATATATACATATACATATATCAATATATATATATATACATATACATATATCAATATATATATATATACATATACATATATCAATATATATATATATACATATACATATATCAATATATATATATATACATATACATATATCAATATATATATATATACATATACATATATCAATATATATATATATACATATATCAATATATATATATATACATATATCAATATATATATATATACATATACATATATCAATATATATATATATACATATACATATATCAATATATATATATATACATATACATATATCAATATATATATATATACATATACATATATCAATATATATATATATACATATACATATATCAATATATATACATATACATATATCAATATATATATATATACATATACATATATCAATATATATATATATACATATACATATATCAATATATATATATATACATATACATATATCAATATATATATATATACATATATCAATATATATATATATACATATATCAATATATATATATATACATATACATATATCAATATATATATATATACATATACATATATCAATATATATATATATACATATACATATATCAATATATATATATATACATATACATATATCAATATATATATATATACATATACATATATCAATATATATATATATACATATACATATATCAATATATATATATATACATATACATATATCAATATATATATATATATACATATACATATATCAATATATATATATATATACATATACATATATCAATATATATATATATATACATATACATATATCAATATATATATATATACATATACATATATCAATATATATATA